>NC_091127.1:10902500-11170000 GCF_040183065.1 Periplaneta americana
CGCCCAAGAATTTAGTAGTTTCCCATTTACATAAGTATTGATCTTGAATAGAAATATTGATGTCCTTCAAATTTCTCTTTTGAGAATTGTGAAAGTAAATATATCCGGTCTTATTAATATTTAAGTGAAGCAGATTGCTATCAAACCATGTTTTGAGATCTTTTAACAGGTCACAACAGGTTGTCTCTAAATCCAGTTCCTCTCCATCTTTTACAATGACAGAAGTATCATCAGCATACATACACATAAAATGATTTCTTACATACATGGGTAAATCGTTTACATATAAAAGAAACAATACAGGGCCCAGAACAGAGCCCTGAGGAACACCCACATCAATATGTACATTCTTGGATCTATATTTATGTGTAAAATTATTTATTTTATGATCCTTGTGTAGTATTTCCACATATTGATATCTGTTTTGAAGATAAGAGGCAAACCATTTTAAAACTATCCCACGAATACCATATCTTTCAAGCTTAGCCAGAAGAAGGTTATGATTCACACAGTCGAAAGCTCTGCTAAGATCGCAAAAAATTCCAACGGGAGGCTTACCATTATCAAGAGCAGACGTAATTTCATTGAATACGCTATAGATTGCAGTATTGGTGGACTTTGAGGGTCTGAAACCATGCTGATTATTGACTAAAATATTAAAACGATCCAGGTACTTGAGTAGTCTGTCTAGCATGCAATAATAATGGATATAATAATAATAATAATAATAATAATAATAATAATAATAATAATAATTTTACTAGTGGCGGGTACTTGGCTGTTCGTCATTAATCCATATGAAGCCGGCTGTGTAGACCAATTTACTGACAGAGTCGTTGTCCAGTGTGCGCCATAGGAGGCTGGTCTACGCTACATCCACGATGAGATGAGACGATGATAGAGATTTGTTGGGATGCCACAGGGGAACCGGGACTCCTGGATAAAACCCCTGTGTTACCTGGACCATGGGCTTGCCCAACACAAGTTATAAATCTGCGGTACCTATATCGGGATCGAATCCGGTTGCACAGGGTTATAAGTCCAGCGCTCTAGGCACTAGACCACCGTGGCGGTATCTATTTTTATTTTAAACGTAATAAAATTAAAAAAAAAAATATTTAAATGTACAGTCATGAAAATTCCATTCTGTAAAAGAAAATTTAATGGTGTAATATGAAGGAAATTGATGTGAATATTATTGATTATTTCTGAGTTTATTGATAAGCAGAGTACGGTGTTCCTCGTTGATTTATGAAACGATTGCTGATCATTAGCGGTAAGACAAAATTGGCAATATAAAACCGTCAGTATTGCAGTGAAATTCAGCTAAGTCTTAACGCTCCATTGGTGAACTAGTACATGACGAAATATTCGTTGAAAAGTAGGTTTGTTTTGTTTAGTCAACTGTCCGAAGTCAGGGTGTTTGAACCTCACAAGTGACACCAATAAGGTATCACTCATGATGCAACTAAGCCAGCAGATAATGGGGTAAGGTGTCCAGTTCTTTTCCCCCTCCATTGCATACATCGCTGACTAGTAACATATTACACATTGTCTTAAAATATACAGATCACGTCTGTAATGTATTTAATGTATTTATAAGTACAGCGAATACATTTACACAGAAGCTAAACACATATGCACACTCACAAACAAACGAATTAATGGAATAAATGTGGCATGACTTTTAACAGAAGCTAAACGATAGGAAATAGTAACTTAGGTATGCACAATTAACATCAAGCTTGATCTACAAACTGTATTCTTTAAATAAAAATGACACTGATTACATAATAAAGTGGAATACATGTAATATGCTTACTGCAAAGGGGAATCGGATATATTGTGGATGTAGTTACACAACGCAGAACTGCACGCATTGTATTCTTCACCTGGACATAATTAGGAACATTAAATCCAGACGTTTGAGATGGGCAGGGCATGTAGCACGTATGGGCGAATCCAGAAATGCATATAGAGTGTTAGTTGGGAGGCCGGAGGGAAAAAGACCTTTAGGGAGGCCAAGACGTATATGGGAAGATAATAATAAAATGGATTTGAGGGAGGTGGGATATGATGATAGAGAATGGATTAATGTTGCTCAGGATAGGGATCAACGGCGGGCTTATGTGAGGGCGGGAATGAACCTCCGGGTTCCTTAGAAGCCAGTAAGTGGTGGTGGTGGTCAGCGGGCACCAATAAGCACAAAACGGCATTACCTCGTAAACGGTTAAATTGCGGACCCAAGTTTACCGAAACTTTTTTGCTTCTCTTCGTTTTTACTTCTCATCCCTAAATTTTTTACCATCACCTTTGAAACACCCTGTATAGTAAATACCGTGAAGTAATAGTAATATGCGTTACAAGAGCGGTATGTTGAAGTTTTCATGTTCGAGGAAAAGTTTGAAAAAGCGAAACGTAGTTGAGAATTGAAAGAAAACATACCGCTCGTGTATCGTACATTATTTTGTGCGAAGATCGTTTATTACATATCTGAAAGAGGAATTTATAATTAGTTGCAATGAAATATCCATCTTGGTTTCTGTTCAATGACGGCAAATTTGCAAAACAAAAATATCTATCTTCAACATTGTTGGTTTAAAATGTTTTCTGTGTTTACTATACTCCAGCAGGCTGTGATATACGTCTGTCTTTTTTTCTCCCAGTCTATGATGAGTCTGGAATCTTGTTGATCTTTTCACGGCTTCCTTAATGTTATTTGCATCACGAATACAGTAACTTTAGTGGAGTTGTAGAGTTTACTTAATTTTTGCAAATATTTAAAAACAGTAATTAACAGTGCAATTTAGGTGAAATTGAAATGGTGAATTTCCAATTTATAATTATTACTATATTGAACGTCTCTAAAAATAATATGTTAAAAGCCTAAAGCAGTAAAATCAATATGTCACTTAAGCGGTAAGAAGAGGGAAATTGTTATGTGTGTTAGGTTGGGAATGTTGAATGAGGAATTTTAGACTTTCCGCGGATTGGTTTTGTGCGGAAACCAAGCAAATACGCACGATCTCGCACAAAAAAAAAAAAATTACGAAAATGAAAATATGAGAATTACGGGTATCTTAAAAGTACTCCGTCGTCGAGTTGTGGCTGAGAATCAAGGGGCGTATGATTTGCTGTTTCCCGGTCCACGTGATGATGGTGGTTGCATTTCTCCTTGTTTTGAGGAAACGCATGGTCACCATCTCCAGTAGCAGCATCACAATCGCCAGGGTGATCCCCGCTCCTAAGATCACCAGTAGAGGCGTCACTTGTCTCAGGCTGACGCTGGACCATGTGTTCTTCTCCAGAGGACTGCGCTTGTACCACGCTGTCTGGTGTTCCCTCATCATTACGCCGGTATCACGCATTTTGGCCAACCTGGAAACAAAAAATGTGTTCAATTCACATCACTCAGGTTCACATTATTCCATTCAGCCTTGCCCAACTGCTGAAATTAAGTGTAATGAGAATGTCGAGAGTTCCTTAAAAACCTCTAAACATACTCTCTTTCCAGCTAAAGATTGAAGTAAATGTAAATAAATGCACGTGGCATAATGGTTCCTGATTGGCTATTGGACGCACAACGCCTCCAAACTCATGCTTGTCATCTTCTTCCTCATATTAAAATAGTTCCTTTTAAAATAATAAAATGTATAATATACATGAAATACCAGTGAATTAAACATGCTTATAAGAACACTTTCTTACGATTTAAGGAAACCAGGTAGTGATTAGCGGTCAGAAATATTTTTTAGTTAAAAAAGGTATAAAACTAACTCTTTAAAACAATATGTTATAAATATTGTGGGAGTATTTCTGCACATATAGCCTCTTTAAATTTGGGGGTGCATGTAATTCATACATTCTTCTTTCTTTTTAATGCAGTTTTCCGTAAGTTGACATTTTTCATAATTTAGTGCATTTTTCTCTGAAACTACTGAATAAATTTACATGAAATTTTTAGTGTTTTCTGTAGCTTGTATTCTACATAGTAAACATGCGGGTTTAAGAATATCGCACACAACACGAGAAAAAAATGTACATGCATTGAAAAAAATTGCAAAAAATGTTAAACAAAGTTCAATATTTTTTCCGTTTCACTAGGGGTAAAATATTAACTAAATTTTGCTTTAGAATTTACAATATATATTACTAGATAACGTAAAAAAAATACAAGGTATATGAGTGAAGATTGTAGTAAGTAATGTGCACCTGAAGAATGAGGTACATTTAGCAAAGTGGGAAAACATGTTGTCAGTTAGGGTCTTTCTTTTGAACTTGGATACGAAACTAATTTAGTTGTCTTTTATACCACTGAATTCAGAATGATTTATTGTATAAGCATGGAAAGTTTCATTCCAGTCTGAGCTCCAAAAGTCTAGAAATATTGAACTAAACTTTTGTACTGCAATTTTTTAATCACACAGGCATCACTACCCAGTCCAAGCCCCTACAGTCTCGGCTGCGCGAAACGAGGAAACCGGGGCAAATTGAACGCTGCGCTTGCCGCCATATTGTTGGAGAGCAGACAAATAATAGCAGTGCGTAAATCACGCAATTTAACGCTGTGATGATCTAAAATTGACATATTATGGCCATTTTCGACGTTTAACGTAAAATTAGGACGAAATAAACATATTCAAAGTTTCATTGATATGTGTTAGAACATTAAAGAAAAGAAAATACGTATGCAGCAATTTATAGAAAACATACTGATACATCCATAAATAGGCCTACACAATACACATTATAGATTGTATAATTTTACGATAATCAGCAAATTGTTAGGTTTCAGAGAATCTAAAATTATATTAACATACTAACTCTTAGATCACAAGACATAAATATATGCACCTTGATTACACAAATTCTTATTATAATCAAATTCCTAAGTGAAATAAATATGGATAATCAGTACAGACTTGTTAAGTTTTAGAGAATCAAAAATAAATCATATTACCGGTACTTTTAGACCACAGGACATAGGTAATCTGGCAAAATATAATGTGCGAAGGTAGCCAAATTATATTGAATTCATTCTTCAATTAATAAAGGGAATGCTATCAATTATAAAAAGTATTGGTACCTAATACATTGCAAACAATAGGTAACGTGAAGGCCTAAAAACTAAACAATCACTTTATGCAAGATAAAAAAAAACCACATACTTTTTATGTGTGGATTTTTTACATATTGAATTTTTATTTTAAATAAATAAAATAGATATATTATCATTGCTTGCGGATTGATGGTACATAATTTTTATGCACATATGCACATATCAATAAGATGCCATTCCTTGCTTTTGTTAATAAAATATATCCGGCAAAATGTAAAAGAGTTATTTATAGGTGAACTCTGAATCATAAATTCACAAAGGAGGCTTAGCTATTATAGCTATTTATTTATTTATTATCTGTATATTTATTTATCCATATATGGATCTTGAATGAAAGTTTATTATCTTGCAGATAAATTCATTTACATAATAAAAACAAAAAGTTATCTTTCCACTAATGTTTTAACATCTGATGTGTAAGTCTAAATAATTCACTCAGTGGGATTTCTCTACAGTCTGATATACCTGTACTAACAATTAAGTATTCTTTATTGTCGTAAACTACTGATTGATTTTTAATGATATTGATATTGTAACAACAGAGATAATATTATATCGTACCTTTTGCAAATAGCTTGGAAAATTAAACAGGGATGGTATTATCGCCGCGTTCTCATGGTTAACATTCGGCAGGTCTTTGAGCGGCCTCATGCGTTCGGCAGGTCTTTGAAATTTAATTGTATTATTGTTTTCAATTTCTTGTGTCGCCGCTCCAATCACTCGCCTCAATTTCAATAATGCAACCAATAAGCTGCTTCAATTATTATTAAATGACACTTACTTGTCTAATCCACGTAGACTAAACCCGAGGTTGCAATGTCTTGTGCTGAGGACGAACATTAAGGTATGTGATTAAAAATTATTTATTATTAAGAGTTAAGAAAGCCAACGTACTCGTATATGAAATAATAATAATAATAATAATAATAATAATAATAATAATAATAATAATAATAATAATAATAATAATAATAATAATAATAATAATAGCCATTTAACAATATAACAAACTAGTGCTTATTCTTATCGAGAAAGTAGACGTGACAACGTGACGCTTAGAGTGAAACCTACAGAGCAACAATCGGTCGGCAAAATTATTTTTTTAAACCATACCGCACGTTATTGTATGATGCCGACATGTTAAGCATGAGTCCGCGGCGATAATATATCATCTTTCAAAATTATATTGCCATTACTTTAACACTATTCACTAAAAACACCCGAGACAAAACAAAGGACAAGTATGACAATCGTGTTTACCGCTCTATTTCTACCAGTAGCATGGCGGCGTAAACATGCGCAGACTGGTTTCAATTTTGGACAGCACACCAGCGCTCTGTGTGAGTCTAGTATACTATTATAACGTCTTTGACCCAGTCCCCTTAAACAACATGTTTATATTAGTAGTTTCAGACATTGCGTGTTAAATCATTGTAACGTGTATTATGGCAACGCGCATGCGTAATAGGCATTAAATCCCTCCCAAGGTGACTTGCAGCTTCACAGAGCACATCAGCACGGCTGGTATAACACAGTGCGAGATTCAGTGTTGTCAACCTCAAATAGATTTCTGTAGAATTAAAGAAATTACCAACTCTTCAAAGAATAACATTTAATCACGAATCTACAGAAAATGAAAATCCACTATTTCCAGTAGAGAAATAATAAATATTAACCCTCTGTGAGCATTTTATGGGTTAGTTCAATGAATGTGTTGAAATGTCTGCAATATATCAGACGGTGGCTGCCCTGCGTGCTCACTTGCTGAAAATAATGCTCCCTGATGGCTGCTTTGGTAGCTATCTTGCGATTGCGGAGTAATACATTTCGATTTTGTTTACGTCTACTTCAATCTTTAGTTAGAAATAGTTTAGTCCAGTGGTTTCCAAAGTAGTAGGTTTAGTAGTAGTAGGTTTATTTTGCCTGGCAGAGTTAAGGCCATGAGGCCTTCTCTTCCACTCAACCAGGTTTCAATAATATACATGAAATACAAAATTTGATTACAAGGCAACACAAAAGAAAATACCTTAGAAATTACATAAAATATAATAAAAAATTACAATAATCAAGATCAGGTACATAATATAAAATTACAAATAGTCAAGATCGGTTATGTAATATATAAAATAAAGTAGAAAATTACACATAATCAAAATCAGTTACATAACATAAGGGGAATACACACACACACACACACACACAAACACACAATTTATAAGACCTATAATGTCCGAGATAAATACGACGATTAATTCACTTGAGATATATTATACAGTTAATATACTAATAGGAGAATACATGTGGGTTACAAGACATAAAATGTTGATTAGCAAAGTCGTACTACGTGGTACAGTCATTAAGTTCTGACACTGACGCCTGAAGGGTAGGCACCCACAAGAATCTGGATGTCTCAGAAGATGCCGCGTGATACGGCGTACACTTAAACAGATCGACATCCTCCCTCAATATAGTCGCCGTTGGCCGCTATGCACGTCTGCCAACGTTGGTGTAGCTGCTGGAAGCACCGCTGAAAGATGTTGGCAGGAAGACGCCGTACGGCTTCTCTTGTGGCAGTCATGACCTTTTCGGCCGCATAAAAATTACGCCCACGTAGGATTGATTTCATGAGGGGAAAGAGAAAAAAAATCGCATGGTGCGAGATCAGGTGAGTACGGAGGGTGTGGCAAAACAGCGACCTGTTACCTTGCAAGTTCCTCTTGGACAAGGATGGAGCGATGTGCAGGGGCGTTGTCGTGTAGCAACAGCCAATTCTTCCTATGCCAAAGCTCAGGACGCTTACGACGAATTGAATTGCTTAAACGGCCAAGAATCTCTTTGTAGAGGATCTTGTCTACAGTTGCACCTTGTGGGATGAATTCTATGTGAACAATTCCATTTGAATAAAAAAAAACTGTTAAAGCATCACCTTGCCTTTTGACCTGTCTTGTTGCGGATTTTTCTGTCGTGGAAATAATGGCGTTTTCCAGGTGGCGGATTGTCGCTTCAGTTGCGGATCGTAAAGAAAACACTATGTTTCGTCTCCAGTTATGATCGGTTATAATAGTTTCGCCTAATTTCTGACAGAACGTGACGTTTGCCCGTTGCTCAAACTGCAACACACTCGAGTTCCGACGCGCGCATTCAAATCACCGTCACAACAAAGACCGTAGTTCTGCTTACAGTGCATGCACTCAACTGTCTCTTGTTGGATCGAGAGACTAACTGACAAGGTATCATACCATGGCGCCACCTATGCGCTATAGTGCACCACAACGCCACTATGCGCTCAGTATTAGAACTTAATGACTGTACCACGTAAATGGCATACAAACACAAATGATTAAGAAATATATCAAGATAATAAAAAAAAAGAAAAGAGAAAAAGGAGAAGAAGAAGAAGAAGAGAGGAGAAAAAATAACAACTTGGTCATTTAAGACTATTTAGAAACTTCCGCAAGAGTCTAGTTCTGTTCGTTAAAAACATTTCTAAGTAGAGTGTACTTAAAAGATTTTAGACTGCTCCTGATTTCCTGTGACAAGGAATTCCAGGAACGAGCTGTGTGTATTGTGAAGGAAGCAGAGTAGAGAGATGTTTGATGGAATGGAATTGATAGAACATGGTTATGCTGTGAACGTGTATCACGGTTGTGGTGGGATGCTAAAAATGTGAAGCGAGGAACTAGGTAAATAGGTGTGGAATTATTTAAAATCTGATACAGCAAACAGAGTGAATGAACTGAACGTCTCTCCCGTAAACGAAGCCAAGATAATTGAAAGAAATACTCGGAGACATGATCATAGCGACGGCTGTTAAAAATGAAACGAACACAAGCATTATGAACACGCTGAAGCCTCAATGACAATTCAACTCAATGACAATTCAACTCAATGATAATTCATTGTGCTCCATCAGGGGATCCGCGGTTGGTAATATAATATATTTTGAAATAAATAACATATATTAGTATCGTTTTTCTCGACGCGATTGTACACTGACGTTCAAAGATATCTGACCTACGATTTTATGATCGTGTAAGCGAAGTTTCCAACCACGCGATAAGTTAGAACTAGTGCTGTTGATCGATCAAAATATTTATAACTATTTGAATTTAATCGATTAATCGATAGGCTGTAATACACAATTATTGTTAAATTTAATCTTCATCTTGCGATGTTTGGTGACGCAAGATGAAGATTACATTTGTAAAGTTTCTTTCAACCCATAAGCAGTGCTGACTAGATCAGATGCTATGGACAGTACTCTATAACAGAGTCGCCAGTATGAAAGGATAATTCCAAGCCTTTGGCGTGAGACGAACTCGATAGCTCAGTGGTAGAGCGCCTGACCAGAGAACAGGAAGTCGCAGGTTCGATTCCCGCTCGAGGTTGTGGAATTTTTCTTTCATACCATGACATGATTGTGACTATAATAGTATTTAAATTCGTTAAATTTAACTTGTGTTCGGTGATAAGCATGAGCATTAAATGTTGTATATCTGTATATATTGCATCGTTATATTACAAAACAATTATTTTAATTACTTATAACATTTTTATTATGAGGCTTATAATTTATTGTGACAATTTCTCCGGGAATTTTTGAGACAAACATAAATAACAAAAAGTATGAAGACTCGTCTAGTTAATACTGCTTCATCCATGATTTTAAATATGTGAGTGCATTCACATGCTCCGAATTAAGTGCCGCTCTGCGTTTTGTAACAATGTTCAATTTAAATCCAAACGTTTCACCGAGTTTACATTTGAAATTCTCAGATGATATAATGGAGTTTAAACCTTTCACAAACCACAGAAACCAATTTTTTTTTCTTTATCACACGCATTATGTACAGAGAAATAGTGCCATACCATAAATTCAACCGTTACGAACTGTATAACTTATATAAAAATCGATTGTAATGCATTTTATTCCGAGGTGTAATGGAAACAATCACTGGTTTCGAAAAAGAAAAAAAATTTCCAGCTTCAAAATGTAGAACTGTATTACTTTTTAATCTATACTAATAATAAATCTGTAGCCGAAATTTTTCTGGTAATTTTCGATTTTCCAAAAATAATTGGTCCTAACATATATAATTAACCGCCCTGAAACCGAAAATCGCTTTCTTGAAATTTTTGTTTGTTTGTCTGTCTGTCTGTCTGTCTGTCTGTCTGGATGTTTGTTACCTTTTCACGCGATAATGGCTGAACCGATTTATATGAAAATTGGAATATAAATTAAGTTCGTTGTAACTTAGAATTTAGGCTATATGGCATTCAAAATATTTTATTTAAAAGGGGGGTTATAAGGGGACTTGAATTAAATAAATCGAAATATCTCCCTTATTATTAATTTTCATGAAAAATATTACATAACAAAAGTTTCTTTAAAAATAATTTCCGATAAGTTTTATTCTATGCAAAATTTTGATAGGACTGATATTTAATGAGATAAATGAGTTTAAAAATTACAATAACAACGCCATCTAAGGCGGTGTAATGAAATAAAAAACAAATGACTTCGTCTATAAGGGGTCTTGGACAACAACAATCGAAAGCTATGAAACATACGGTAGCTTACATAGAATGTTTCTGTGTTTGTATGAAGTAATATCGGAAGCTAAAATAACAGATTTGTATAATTAATTATTAATTCATCACTGGAAAGTGTAGTTTCTCTAGATGGACATAATGCTATAATGTTATTACAGTAACTTCTGAGTGAATCGAGGACAGGTAAGATTAAAATAGCTTCTTATGCACAGAAAACTTGATAGACATTCGTTTCCTGTATTTCCTAAAATAATTTTTATGACCAAATGAGTGGTCTCTGGATGAAAATGATCGCATTTAAATTTTTAATACAATTTAAATTAAGTAATATAATCAACGATTTATCCTTCTATCAAACACGAATGTTCCCTGGATCAAATGTCCTTTTTAATTACCTATGTAATTACTTTATATTTATTTGTAACGGGTGCAGCGAAGCGCACGGGTACGGCTAGTTAACAATAAATTTAAAAGCTTTATAAATATGAATAAAAATTACAATTTAATTTGAGGATCCGTGAATAGTTTTTCGAGTCGAAAGGGATCCGCGATCAAAACGTTTGGGAACCACTGACATAGCCTATCAAAGTCGATAAAACTTACAGAAAGCATGGAACTAGATCAGCAGTGTTAGGATTCTTCAGCTTACAGTACTGTGGACTGAAAGGATTTACTCGGATTCGAACTCCGCTTTCTGGTAAGAAGTCGTTTGTTGATCGATTGAGATAGACTAGTTTTTGGATGTCAGTTAGGCCTACATATAAAATATTAGTAATTGATTAACTAGCGGACTTACTCGTGTTAATTATGTAAGTCTGTGCGGCTTACAGCTGTTTCGGTGCTTCATCACACCATCCTCAGAGCCTACTAGATATCGGCGTCATCTCGAACTTCTCTGCCTGTTATGTGGGTGCGTTTGATTGTTGAAAGGTGTTGGAAAGTGGAGTCAAATAGTGTGTGTGTACTGAAATTGATCTGTGTGTTGAGAATTTGATTAGGGCGTGTTTTATTGTGTCTGTATATTTCGTATTGTTCTAGTGTGTTGAGTTTTTGGTTCTTGGGTTGTATGTGTAGGATTTCCATGTCCGCATTTATGTTATTGTATGTATGGTTAGCATTGGTTATGTGATCGGCGTATGTAGATGTATTGTGTCCTCTGGTTTTTGCTTTAATGTGTTCTTTGTAGCGTGTTTGGAATGATCTGCCTGTCTGTCCTATGTAGAACTTGTCACAACTATTACATGTGACTTTGTATACACCTGTGTGGTCGTATTTATTTGTTTGTGTTTTTTGTGTGTTGAGATGTCTTTGTAGTGTGTTTTCTGTTCTATATGCTATGTTGTATTTCTGCTTTCTGAATGAAGATGCGATCTTATGTGTGCTTTTGTTGTCATATGTTAGTGTGATGTATTTCTTGTGTTGTTGTGTTTGTGTTGTTTTGCGTGTTTTTGTGTTTGTTAAGTTTTTGTTTTGTCTTTCTTATGATGTTGTCTATTATGTTTGGATTGTAACCGTTTTCTTGTGCTATGTATTTGATTGTGTTCACTTCTTCATTGTAGTGTTGTTGGCTTATGAGTATGTTGAGTAATCTGTGTACCATAGTCCTGAATGCAGCATGTTTGTGTTGTGTGGGGTGGTTAGATGTGTTGTGTATGTGTGTGGTGGTGGTGGTTGGTTTTCTGTATATTTTGAAGGTGTGTTTGTTGTCAATTTTTGTTATGGTGATGTCTAGGAAATTTATGGATTTGTTGTTTTCAAGTTCCAGTATGTGTTGAAGTTTTGGGTGTAATTTGTTTATGTATTGGTGTAGTTTGTGTATTTGTCTTTTGTCTCCTTTGTATAGCATGAGTATGTCGTCTACGTATCTGTGCAGTACATTCAGTACACACACACTATTTGACTCCACTTTTCAACACCTTTCAACAATCAAACACACCCACACAACAGGCAGAGAAGTTCGAGATGACGTCGAGATCTAGTAGGCTCTGAGGATGGTGTGATGAAGCATCGAAACAGCTGTAAGCCGCACAGACTTACATAATTAACACGAGTAAGTCCGCTAGTTATTCAATTACTTATATTCAAGTGTTAAAAGTAGTGTACGCAAGATTCAAAATGGATAAAATACAGGGACGGCTTTCGAAGGGGTGCTGCGGGGCTGCAGCACCCCCAGACATTTGTGGCTCTTATCTCGTTTTATGTTGTGAAATATATTTATTATACTGTCTCTATTTAGCGGCTCGAATTTTTTAAAATTTCTCTCTCATTGACATGCACGCAATCGTTACTGAAGTCACTTCCTCTCCTGGTGCTGCCAGAGCGAAGCCAGAGACAAGACTATGGGTGAAGCCTCTTCCTCCCCTGGAGCTGCCAGTCTCGTCTCGGAGGCTTTGCGAGTTAGTTTTACCCCTCCTCCCTGCTGCCCCTTGCCATGAATCCAGAGTTTCCAGGCGCTGCAAAATTTGCAGCAGTTTGTCAGTGGCGCGCAGTTTTAAATACTTTTTCTTTAATGTTGTGAGTATAACAAGTGCGACAACGTTTAATTCTGTACAATATTTACAGTCTAATGAGTTCATTACCTTAACAATTCAAGAGAAATGTGAAATTAAGTGCCCAACAATTGAATCTCATAATGGAAAGAGCCGCTAAAGAAAATACAAAGGCTCGCTTATTTTTTGCTAATTTATCGAATCTGAAACCTCTAACAACATGACGATAAATGAGGCAAGCACGGAACAGTGCACAGTTGAGCAGCGAGATCTGTGAAAATGAAAACCCTAAAAACCGTCGTAAGGTCGAAGGGATTCAGACAAGGGTTGCGGCAGCCAAGGAAGTGTGTGACCTCATTATCACACAAGCTAACACCCGATTCCAGTTCATAGATCATCTGATATTATCTTCTCTTCTGTGCCAAGAAAAATTTGAATGCTACAGAAGCTCATTTCCTGAAAATGACCTAAATGTATGTGTGAAGCTTTTTCTAATGTTCGATAAAGACAAACTAAAAACTGAACTCACTGTGTTGTATCAAAGACAAGAATTCAGAAATATCAGTGACGCAGTCAAGCTCTTGTAGTTTCTTCCATCTGGGAACTTGCAGGCCTCATTTTCATAAGTTGTGAAACTACTACGCATAGCTATCACCATACCAATGACAACTTCCGAACCAGAACGTTGCTTTTCGTGTCTGAAGAGAGTAAAATCCTGTCTTAGAAATACGATGAGACAAGTGATCGCATTAGGTATGTTTGCCATTGTAAAGATTATGTTAAACGACATACTGGATTTTAATAAGAAGATTCAAAAGTTTGCAACCTACAAGACCAGGCGCATGGAACTAATCTTTAAATAAGATAAGTTGCATGGTTTATTTTTGTATGCAGCCCCCCTTAATTCAATACCCACGAGCCGCCACTGATAAAATATTAGTTTGAACGTGTAAGTGAAGATGACGAGCTGACCTGTGGTCGAGGAATATCCTGTAGGGACTGTTATTGGCGAGCGCCATCGCGACGCTGTACTCGTAGCCGTAGTTGGGCACGGGCAGGACGGAGCAGGCCGCCCGGTCCATGTACCGCTGAGCTAAGTCCAGGCTGCCCCACAGAGCGAAATTGCGGTCGCAGACGCGGCGAATGCCCGCCACGTAGTCGGCCACCACGCCCCCACGCTTGTCGAAGCGCTTCATGTACACCTCGTACAGCAGATTGGACTTCTGTGGAGAGTTAAGTACGGTTTTGTAAATTACTACAATCCACTGCCGTTATTCGGTTATGTCCAAAGCTCGGAACTTGGGGACTTGTGTCTTTGCACGTGGCTAAGCGACGGACTTCAATGTCAACAAACTCCCGCTTCCAGCACGGAGGTACTGTCAGGTCTGCTATAAAAGTGGTTTCTGGCTGAAGCAACATATTGATAGTATTGTGGTAGGTTGAAACACGTAATTTTATAGCATATATATAATAAAAATAAACATCAGCAATATATCAAATTTACTGTTCTGCTCTGTACATTATATTACAGTGTATGACTACTTATATCCGAAGATTTTCGAACCCATAACTTCTTCGTCAGTGAGTTAAACATGATTTGAAACGAGAAAAACTTATTTCCACGTCACATGAAGTGACGGGAGCAAACTTAAAATAACTGTTTTAACTGTCACTGTTTTTTGTTCGATTTTCAGCAGTTGCTAGCTGATCTCTTATCTGAGAAAGATAAGTATATCCTAAATTTTTTTCGAAAATAGTTTTCAATTTGTGTGTCACTACTAGGGCAGATCCATGGCTGAGGACAAATTTTCCACCAATTTAAGGGACTGCAATGTCTTTCAATGAATGCCGTTTCCAGCCTTTAGTTTGTGTGTGGCACAACTTACAAAATATAAACTCTCCATTCGTAGAAAATAATGTATCTCCTCCGAATTTCTCCACGAAATTCTGTACCTAAAATTTAAAAAATGTATTTTCAAACTTCTATAATACCCATTCGAATAACACGTATTTTCTAATTCCTCTGACAGACCGTTTATTTGTAATTCTCTGATTGTCATTGGCTTCAACATGACACAGTTTCCTTGTGCGTACATGTGACCACTTTCTTAGCACATACGACTGTCCTTGAGAGCTTACAGCGTGAGCTTTGTATACGTTGTACCTGTAACCTTACTCATGCACACGACACACAAGTCCCCAAGTTCCGAGCTTTGGTTATGTCTAGACCAAGCCTGCACAAATAGCACTCAACGAGCGCGCGCGCTCCTTCTGAGCGGGAGAGCGGTGTTTACCGCTCGCCGAAACGGAGAGGAAGATACGTCAGAATCGAAAAATCGAAAAATCGAAAGAGGAGAATTGGGAGGACAAATTTAAAAGGTACGCAAACGCGTCCTTGCCAGGGGTTCGGGGCTGTAAGAAACTAAATATGTGAGCTCCAAGCGTGTTGGCCACTAGTCTCACTCCGGGTTACGCTGCTCCACTGAAGGAGTTCTAGAAAATTCTGAAGGGGGAAAACCGAAAATGGACGTAACCTCTTAGGTACCACATACGCGAGGGGGATGGAAATGTGATCAAAATGATCATGGGACGGGACGAGGAGGAGATGGCTGGTGTAAATCTGCACATTGAAATGAACTGTGTCATTTCGCAGTGCAGGAGGAGTCGAGAAGACTCAGTCGTCTGTTGTTCGATGACAAGGCAGGTGAAGACCGCCAGGAGAGACGCCGTGAATTCTGAATCTGCAAATTGAAAGGTTCCCTGTCCTTTCGCATTGCAACTACATGAGTGACCTTGCACATGTATTTAGTAATTTTATAAAGTCTGAACTAGGGCATTAAGTAGTTTGTTAGAAAAGAAAAAGGGGGATTTTATGGGGAAGGGCATATAGGTCCGTGGCCCATTTCTTTTAGGGCTCATCCCGACATTTGTCTTAACGCCTTAGGAAAACCACGGAAAAACCTTAGGCAGGATGAGTTCTGGGTCGAGACGTCAGAATGACATAGACTTGCTATATATAGGTAGAGGAGAGGGAAACGACCACTCAGTTATCTAGCGGAGTGCAGTGTGCAGGCCTATTCTCAGTAACTGTTTCACGTTGCTTACCTACTGCTACAGTACAGTATGGAGGAATCTAAAAGACAGAAAAGTGATCAGACAAATTCTTTCAATGTTGCATGGGAAAATGCTTATTTTTTCATACCTGTTGGAGTAAATACTCAGTGCTTTATCTGCCACAACATTTTGAAAGGTAGAAAGAAACGTAACATAATACGTCATTACGAGTCCAGACATAAAGATATTAAATACATTAATCTTCAACAAATTTAATATCTCTCTTCAGGGAAAAGGCCAGCTCATTGTTGATATGTTGAATAAATTACGGGATTTCAGTCGTAAACTTACACTTTTCGGAAGCCAGTTTCGGGAAGATAATATGGCTTACTTTCGAACGATAGAAACTGCTCGTGATGAAACTATGTGAAACGATTATGTGCAAATATTAATTCAAATTCAAAATGAATTTAATTCTAGGTTCCAAGCTCTTGTCTTAAGGTTCACACCTGTGGAGTAACGGTTAGCGCGTCTAGCCCCGAAACCAGGTGGCCAGCGTTCGATTCCCGGTCGGGACAATTTACCTGGTTGAGGTTTTTCCGTGGTTTTCCCTCAACCCAGTATGGGCAAACGCTGAGTAACTTTCGGTATTGGACCCCGGACTCATTTCACCGGCATTATCACCTTCTTCTCATTCAGACGCTAAATAACACAAGCTGTTGATAAAGCGTCGTAAAATAACCTACTAAAAGTCTTGTCTTAATTGAAAATAAGTTTAAAGTTATCACAATAACTTCCTTCAACACCAGTCGAAACAATGTAATTTAAGTTACAGGTGGGCCTGGTTGACGCAGTTGGTATAGCGCTGGCCTTCTATGCCCGAGGTTGCGGATTCGATTCCGGGCCAGGTCGATTGCATTTAAGTGTGCTCATATAACCTCGGCAGTTGCGAGCGTCGTTAAATAAAACATAACATTTAACGATTTACAGCTCGAACTTATTGATCTTCAGTGTGACCTAAGGGCTAAAGATCGTTTAAATAATACTACTAGCCTGGTTGAGTTTTACAAGACTAAATATTAGCAATAATATCCACGACTACACAGGCTGGCTGTGAAAATGTTTGCTATGTTTGGCTCAACATTTATATTTGTGAGCAACTGTTTTCTATAATCAACTTTAATAAAGGCAGACATCGAACATCTGTAACTGATGTTTCATTACCATCAGTAGGCTACTGTTCCTTTCAGCTGCCAACAGCATAAAACCTCGTTTTGATGTACTGATAAATAAAAATATAAGAAAATGATATTGTATATTTAAGTAGCTATAGAATTTCTATTACTTCTGTAAAATAAATATTTCTTTATTAATTAATAATACTCCAAGATAGTTTTGCAAACACTGAACGGGAATTCATTTCATAAGCACTCGTAATAGTACTTTCTTTTGTGTATATTTTGTACGAGATCCACCCCTTCTTCCAGTCCACCCTTATACAGAGCGCAGCTAATATCTGCATTCCGCTCATGAGCTGTGAGCCGGCTCGGAGAGCGCAAACCTTGTGCAGGCCTGGTCTAGACAGTGAATGCGGGATGACTTATCGTTGTATGTAGGTGCACATTTACTATATGTTACATTTTTTTCATTTTTTAGACCATTGGCTCAACAGGTTTTAAACGTAAACAGACGACGTCAACATGCTACTGTATCTCCGTACAGTCAGAAGGAAAAGAAAAATAACGTACTGCAGTATACCTTGCAAGGTTCAGTCCTCGTCATCATTGATGCAATTACCAGCGTTGCAGTAAACGACGATATATTCTCGTAAGTTGTCGAAGCTGAATCGTCTTCGCCTATCGCTTAAACAGTTTTTGTATCGAGAGAATTCCTGAAGAAAACCTCTAAAATGGGGATCACTCAATTTCTTTAGAGGAATCTTTGCACTGAGCATCAAGTTGCACATGTCTTTGCAAAACGTTTCGTTTAGACCCGCACAACTAAATGATGATGATGATGGTTCCTCAGTAGTGTGAATTATAAAACAGCTAAATTAACACTAACACACATATAAATAAATAAATAAGTAAGTAAGTAATCAAGCAAGCAAGTAAATAAGTAAATAAATAAATAAATAAATAAATAAATAAATAAATAAATAAATAAATAAATAAATAAATAAATAAATAAATAAATAAATAAATAAATAAATAAATAAATAAATAAATAAATAAATAAATAAATAAATAAATAAATAAGTAAGCAAGTAAATAAGTAAATAAATAAGTAAGCAAGTAAATAAGTAAATAAATAAATAAATAAGCAATTAAATAAATAAGTAAGCAAGTAAATAAGTTAGTAAATAAATAAATAAGTAAGTCAATAAGTCAATAAGTCAATAAATAAATAAATAAATAAATAAATAAATAAATAAATAAATAAATAAATAAATTAAGTAAGTAGGCAAGTAAATAAGTAAACAAATGAATAAATAAGTAAGCAAGTAAATAAGTAAACAAATAAATAAATAAGTAAGCAAGTAAATAGGTAAGTAAATAAATAAATAAGTAAGCAAGTAAATAGGTAAGTAAATAAATAAATAAGTAAGCAAGTAAATAAGTAAGTAAATAATAAGTAAATAAATAAATCAATAAATAAATAAGCAAGTAAATAAATAAGCAAGTAAATAAATAAATAAATAAATAAATAAGCAAGTAAATAAATAAATAAATAAATAAGTAAGCAAGTAAATAAATAAATAAATAAGCAAGTACATAAGTAAATAAATAAATAAGCAAGTAAATAAGTAAATAAATAAATAAATAAATAAATAAATAAATAAGTAAGCAAGTAAATAAGTAAATAAATAAATAAGTAAGCAAGTAAATAAGTAAATAAATAAATAAGTAAGCAAGTAAATAAATAAATAAATAAGCAAGGAAATATGTAAATAAATAAGTAAGCAAGTAAATAAATAAGTAAGTAAATAAATAAATAAATAAGTAAATGAATAAATGACTAAATGAATAAATGACTAAATGAATAAATGACTAAATAAATAAATGTCTAAATGAATAAATGGCTAAATAAATAAATGAATGAATAAACAAATGACTAAATGAATAAATGAATGAATAAATGAATGAATAAATTAATGAATGAATAAATTAAATAAATGAATGAATGAATGTTGCATGCCAAACTTCAGTCTGGTGATTCGGTGACCCTAGACAGAGGCCTGGCTATGACGACGTGAGGTCTTTTTTTCTGTGGTAAATTATAATATTTGACGTGTGTGATCATGGATGAATCCCGAAATGAGGAATTCGACTGAGAAATCTGGTAACTTAGCCATCAGCAGAAGCATTTTTCCATTTATATCCGAAGGTCAAAAATATTCTTTATTCTCCCCCCCCCCCAAAAAAAAAAACTCTGGATGTCCTACTGAAATGACCTTCAGCTCCGTGAGTCAGCAGCGGTAGAATTAGATCGATTTCTTCTGTGAAGGAATCCCCTGTGGTTTTAATTGATTGATTATATGTGAAGTGTTCTCACATTGCTGGTGAAGTAGTGAAGGTGGTGCCGCAGCGTGCCCATCAGGTACGTGTTCTGAGCCAGCAAGCCCTTGAGGTCGAAGAAGGGGAACTCGTTGCGGTGGTTGGCCAGGAAGGAGATCAGCGTGCCAGAGTACGCGGCGAGCAGCACCAGCGCCGTCAGGTACGACACCCAGTACACCACGCGGCACGAGCAGGATCGCGGCGTCACGTCGTGGCCTGTCTCACAAGTGAATCACCGCTCATTGGTTGTCTAAAACATGGATACTGGTTTACATTGTGTTGTGCCGTACCCGAATATTGGAGAGCTCACCGGAGCTCTAAATCTGAGTCAGCTTACTTATTAGTAGACTTCATTGAATTGCCACACGCAGCATGCAATCAGGTTGCCGATGTACGGCAGTATAGAGGAGGTGGGCGACCTCCCGGTCTCGTAGTACAGGGACATCATTTTATTTTTACTTGCATTTTTATTGTACCTGCATTTCTGAATGTACTTCACTCCCACCCCTTCACTAATGTCCTTGCTCCCGTCAGACACACAAACTTACGGCCGCTGTTGCATTCGAAGTCTTCAAGTAGTGAAGTAAACACTGCAGTGTATAGTGTGTTTCATAAATATGGTTGCGTTTTCTATAGAAGAAAGAACCTATATTAATAATATCGCACTAAAAATTATATTCAAAGAAACGATAAATTCAATTTCAGAGAATATGCTTCAAAATGTTTTTAATAATATGCGTACTGAATTGAAGCCTGCATTGTAATGAACGGCAACCATTTTCAGCACTTGTTTAAAAATTCAGATTAGCTTTTTTGAATTGAGGTGGATAGAAGCAAAGGAATGCTAGTGACATTTGTAATAACTTGAGTTAAGTGCATCCAGTGTAAGCAAAAGTATCTAAAATTTTGGTGGCAAAGAGATATTTTAATCGCATCACACATTAAAATTTAAATAAAAATTTCACCGATTTTACGAAAGCTTAAATATTTAAACCCCATTTTCTGAAAAGTAACTTAAGTGCACGTACAGCCCTTTACTTATGACCCCCTCAATTTAAATGCACTCTCTATATTGTATGTTAACATCAATAATTAATATGCTAAATAAAGTAGACATTACATAACGAACATAGCCGCCTGAAAAGTTGAGTTTTTGAAAAAAAAAATGTTAGTACTCTACTGTATTTTGATAAATTCCGTAAAAGTGATGATCAAACTGAAAATCGTAATATCGTATTTCCCTACAACATAAATGGATACACTACTTTTCTCTCCTCCTATACCTAGTAAAATGATTTGTTTACATATTGCACTAGTAACATCAAACTCCTGTAATGGAAGGGGGCAACAGTGTTTCCGAGTATAGCCAGGTTAATGTTAAAAATGTTGGTAAAAATAAAGTGATGTCCCTGTATAAGCAGTTCATGTTAAGAGATGTGACCGGTCCAAATAGATAGAGCAGCTACAGCTAATGTATACCTATGTAAGCACTTGTTTTTGCATTACTGTGGTTGGAATAGTCAAAGCTTAACATTTGTTCAGTGCAGACAAGAATTCAATCAAACATACTACAATGAGAGGGTTGCTGTTCCAAACAATTTCCCCTGGAATACCCTTACCCCCGCAGCCAGTCTTGACCCGTTGGTTGGATGATTTTAATTATTATGCAGAACATTAAGGCAAAATAATGAAGGTAATTGATGAATTGGATAGCACAGACAGTTCCGCTGTTGCAGATGTAAAAGCATTGCCTTCTGAACAGCTATTGGAAGATATTCTGCTCATTGATTCTAGTTTTAAAATCGTGTCCAAAAGCATCATCCTGTTAGAATCGTCTAAACTACAACTCTCAGAAGCCCTTAATATAGTGGATAAAGTATCACAAACCGTTATCCAAAATAACAATTCACTAATTTAAGAAAAAGTGAAATGTAAGTTGAGAAACATTATTGCTAAAAATTCTGCCTATTCACAAGTTCGTATTATAAATTATGTACTATCAGGTCACGACAAGACGTCTGAAGTTGGTGTACTAAAAAGTAGCGGCTTTCCGTTTTTCAAATATGCACGTATTACATCGTGTGATGTTGAACGTACATTTTCCCAATATAAAAACTGTTTAAGTGACCATCGGAGGAGGTTACTTTGCAGTCGCTCAAAATGTACGTAACTCTTCACTGCAATGTACATATTCAAGGATGATGTGAGTATATTACATTAAATTTTAAGAGAATATATATATCTCACTACAAAATAATTGTGTATTTACATGTTTAGACATTTGCTACTTCAATGATCATTCATTATATTTCTTGAATGCAGGATACAGGTTTTATTGTAACCGCAGTATGCTGCTCAGTGTTTACATTAGAGGCATACTCCATCCTTTGCACGCCCCGTTCTCATACAGTCTATATCGCGTGCGCAGTAAACCTTACGACTCTCGTGGCAATTCCACAAGTCTACTTATTAGTATATTATTTTGTATATTATTTTATGCTCGACCATGCCGAAATGTAGTAATTATACACCTGGTAGCAGTCCTTTAATGCATGTCATTAAAGTTCAGGTTTTCGATTATTCTCCGATATGCAATCGAAAGACAAGTAGCAAAACGTCAAGCAGGCTGGAAATCCAATACTGTCGCAGAAGGTTATGTTCTGTTACTATAATTAGCGTTAATTGTAAATAATATTCAAATAAATTCAATTTGTCATCTCGTTTTTCAATGTCGAATTCAATTTCAAGGTTATATCAAGATTAATGTTTATATTACTCTCTAGATTATATCAAGGTCGTCGACATTCGTTGCCCGGAAAAAATCAATACTTTCGCGTCTGCGCACATCTCACAATTTACGAGATTGCACGAAGTCAGTTTGCTCCCCAGTCACATAAGAATAACATGAAAACTTATGAATAATTTCAAGTTAGAAATATAGTCGAGCATAAAAGTCGTATGAAACTTGCCTGTAATGGTAATTAAGACGCTCGTATGAAAATTATGAAACTCGCTTGCGCTCGTTTCATAAACATCCTCCCGTCTTAATTACTATCATTATAGGCTCGTTGCATAATGTACTATTAATGTACCGAAGTACATTATGATGTTTCCATGCAGATATTCTGCGTCATCTCTGTTTCACTACTCTTTCATTGTACGACGACGCAGAATATCTGCATGGAAACATAATATGTACTTCGGTACATTAAATAATATACATGATATGCGTAAATCACTTTGTGATTTAAGACGGCGCTTATTCCGTCGGATCCCTGCCAATCAGTCACTCTTAACGAGTGCACCTCTGCACATGTATGGACATTGTCCTACGTTCATAGACTTCTATGACGTAGATTAGATTAGATTAGATTAGATTAGATTAGATTTATTTATTTAACCTGGTAGAGATAAGGCCGTCAGGCCTTCTCTGCCCCTCTACCAGGGGATTACAACTATAACATGAACAATAAGATTACAATTAATATTAAATTTACAATTACAATTACAATAAAAATTAAAGTACGACAAGAATACCTGATTAATGAAAGCTAGACATTTTATCATAGAAGTTAAGAACAAAGAATATTTTTGTATTTACTAAATTACAAATTAAACCTACAATAACAAAATTCTATAGTGATGAAATTACCGGATATTGAGATATTTTGTGGTAGATTAAAAGAACTATTTACAAGAAACCATGTCTGAACGAGTCTCAATTACTGACCAAGTGCCTAGTAAGTTTGCGTTTGAATTGAATTTTATTTCGACAGTCCCTGATGCTAGCAGGTAGCGAGTTCCAGAGTCTTGGCAGGGCTATTGTGAAAGAGGATGAGTATGAAGAGGTGCGATGGGATGGTATTGTTAGTATTGTTTCATGGCGAGAGCGTGTGTTCAGATTGTGGTGGGAAGAAAGGTAAGTGAAGCGAGACGACAGGTACGAAGGAATAGAAGAGTTCAAGATTTCGAAGAGAAAGAGAAGTGAATGTAAATTTCTTTTCTTATCTAGTTTAAGCCAACCTATTGCTTCCAGGGATGGGGTAATATGATCATATTTACGAACATTGCTTACAAAACGTACACACAAATTATGAGCACGTTGAAGTTTCATTTTGTTGTCGCTGGAAAGGTCAGTCAGTAAAATGTCAGCATAGTCAAAATAGGGAAATACAAGGGTCTGCACAAGGGACTTTTTTAAGCAAGAGGGAAGATGAACATTTATCCTTTTTAGCACATGAATAATAGAATATACTTTTCTGCAGGTTTCTGTGATTTGCATGTCCCAGTTGAGATTATTATCCATGTGAATGCCAAGATTTTTTACCGAAGAACTGAAAGGGATATGCACTGTACTTACTTTAACGGGGGAAATGTCGAGGTGCTTTACAGCGTTGGTTTGCCGTTTGTGTCCTAATATGATTGCTTGTGTCTTTCCAGGATTGATATTAAGATGGAATTTCTTTGTCCATGTCACAATCGAGTCAATGTCTTCGTTCAATTTATCTATAGCGTCATTTATTCGATCTAAGCGGGAAGAGATGTAGCATTGAAGGTCGTCAGCATACAAGTGATAGTTACAATGCCTTACATGAGATGTAATATCACTGACATATATTGTGAACAACAATGGTCCGAGTACCGAACCCTGTGGTATACCTGATGTTATGTTAAGCCAGGAAGAGCTTCGATTCCCGGATACAACACATTGTTGTCTTTCCCGTAAGTAGGATTCGAACCAACTCACAGCAGTCTCTGACAAATGCAGATTTCTCAATTTATGGGTGAGCAGGTCGAAATTTACAGAGTTGAAAGCTTTGCTAAGGTCAAGAAGTGTTAGTATTGTTACTTTATTAGAGTCGATTGCTTCACGAATGTGCAGAGGGTGGCCACCAGAGGGAACCCAAGAGGTGGAACTTCGATCCGACACAGGGATGGGAATCCGGTGTGGCTTGTTAGTGCAGCGTTTCTCAAACTATGGTCCGCGGACCACCTCTGGTCCCCGAGGTCTGCTCTTGTGGTTCTTCAGAAAGTACAGAAGAAAAAATAAAATTCAAGGGAATTACGTATCACACTGTAGCTGAAAATCTCAGAGTTTGTAAATGACACATGGCAATCACCTTTCACTTTTTCTCCCAGTACTGACATTTTATGAAATTTATTACCCTGCCTGTCTACCGAATTCCCACTCTACTCTCAGCAACAAAAGAGGGATTTAAAGCACTATGAACGTGGTGTTTCTCGCCATCTTTTCGCTGCACATCAGCTGATGACATGTGGCTAAGTACATTGGCATATCTTTCAGATGTATTCTCAAAACTAAACGAACTAAATCTCTCTCTACAAGGTAATTCTTTGACTGTTCTCAATGCGCATGAGAAAATAGTGTTCGAGAGGAAACTTGGTTTGCGGGTCACTTCCGTAAAACAGAGGATTTTTTCACTATTTCCACCCTAGAGTCTTTTTTGGTTGAAAATGATTTCGTTATTGGAAAAGAATTATGCAATGACATATGTTCGCATCTCGAAGCTCTAAGGTCATAATTTGAAACTTATTTTCAAAGTAAATATGACGAATTTTCATGGGTTTGTGACCCTTTCATTGCGATATTGAAACTAACAAACTTTCATTGAGTGAAAGAGAACAGTTAATTGAACTCTCGAATGACACCGGACTTAAAGTGAAATTCCAAGCGGAAGGTATGGTTAATTTCTGGACCTCATCACAAGTGAAAAGAGAATATAGTGAACTGTACAATGGTGCTTTACAGATAATTCAGTTTGCTTTTACGTATCTGTGTGAGAAAGGGTTTTCATCACTAACTCTAATAAAAATAAAGTACTAAAATCGACTCGATGTATGTGACGATCTCCGACTTAAGCTTACCAGCATACATCCAAACAAAGAACAATTGTGCAGGAATCGGCAGGCTTATCCATTTCATTAATGTGAGTACCAACATTAATTATTTTGTTTAGTTAATAAGTTAAAGATTATCCAAACTCTAATAGCCTTGGTTTATTAAAAAACGAAAATGAATTGTTTCTATTAACATTAATTTAATTAGTTAATACTAATATAAAATTAAATGAATTAAATTAATTAATTAATTTTGTTTTAAAATATAAATATACTGGTATTAAATTATGCTACAAAAATGATAAATTTGCTTTCGAAGGGAACAAGAGTAAGGTGGTCCGCGGAACTGTTCTGACTTAAAAAAGTAGTCCCCACTTCAAAAAAGTTTGAGAAACGCTGGCTTAGTGGATAAAGCATCAGCACGTTCAAATCCCGGTGTCGGAGAATTTTTCTCCGTTCCACTACTCTTACTTATTAGTAGCCTACATTTTATCAATAATTATATTTGGTTTTATGTTCATGGAAGTAGCGATGGGGTGTGATTGGAAGACGTGTGATTTTGTCGCTGTGTTCCGACTGTGACCATAGTTATAAAATCACAGCTCGTCTTCGTCCGATGTGATATGATATTTATTATATTATAGTTCACAGACAAAGGACATACAAGTAATCATTTAAACCCTTACATTACACACGTTATATCGTCCGATATGTGATTCATAGCGATGGCGACTGATGTACACCCCTTGACACGGAAATTGGTCGCTGTTCAGAGACCAAGTCCCACCTCGGAATAGCTCGGGAATCATCGTGTGCGTTTTAATGGAGAGATTCGAAGCCCGGCCTTTGTAACTAAAAGAAAGAGCTCTACCGCAAAGTTATAAAGGCTTCATAGGGAATACGTCGTTTCGTGACATACAGACACGTCGCTCCTACGACTTGATTTCATTCTCGAACTTCAATTCTTAATACTTCCCAGTGTGAATCGCGCGTTAACCCGAACGACAGACAAATTTACGCTACAGGAGAGCGACCATTTTCCGTGTCAAATGGTGTACTGTTACGAGGCAACGAGATGATTCGTGACCAAACTCTGGAGCAATGTTCTTAAGCGAGGAAGCACAATAGCGGAAGATATTGTTACTGTTCGAGATGAAAACATTAATTCCGAATTCTCTGTCGGAAAGAATAAAGAGCCACCGGCGTAGCTCAGTCGGCTAAGGCGCTTGCCTGCCGATCCGGAGTTGCACTCGGGCGCGGGTTCGATTCCCGCTTGGACTTATTACCTGGTTGGGTTTTTTCCGAGGTTTTCCCCAGCCGTAAGGCAAATGTCAGGTAATCTATGGCGAATCCTCGGCCTCATCTCGCCAAATATCATTTCACTATCACCAATTCCATCGACGCTAAATAACCTCGTAGTTGATACAGCGTCATTACCAACGGCATGTGGCATTCTTATTAATTCATCTTCACTTGCGCTGACTTTACCGGTTGATCCACAATCACTTCTCCTTGTTGTATTTTCACTTCCGCGCCTCAGACTACCCTCACTGGTCGTTCTCTCAGTCTGTGCCCCAGCTCCCCAAACAGCATCTTCACTGAGTCCAGCCTCTTCTTCCATACTAGGTTTTCCTTCTTCACTCTTCTTTCTTCTAAAGGGATCTGTGAAAACAGTGCTGTTTAGTTTACTTAGGTATGCTCTAATATCATTCACTCCCGTAAGCTCATCAATTCTTCTATTTGTTATTTCTGATTTCTTCTGCCCACTTGATGAATTACTTTTCTTATCAGTCCTCTCTACGCTTCTAGACTCCCTGTTTCGTGATGCACTTCTGTTTACGTGTGGTGTCGATGATTCTCTATTTCCACAAGTCTCTATTTCGTTATTTCTGTTCTTGTTGCAGCAACTGAATAAATCCCCAGTGAATTAATTATTTAAGGCCTCTACGTTAACTATGTTTCCGTTTATCTTCATTTTATCTTTTACTAAAGTTGCCCTCAATCCTTTACCTCGAGCTTCTTTTAATATTGGAATTAATTTCTTTCTTTTCTCTCTAATTTCTTTTGCAAAGTCATTTTCTATGAATATATTTGTGCCTTTGAGTTGACGCGTATTGGCAATGATGTGCTCTTTGATAAAGTAACTGTTCAATTTCACAATAATTGGTCTTTTTTTTCCGTTACCGACTCTATACGCGTTATTAATCGCACTTATGTCCAAGTTTAGACTGAAATACTTAGTTAATAATTCTAACACTACGAAACCAGTATCAATTCCTTTTTTTCATGACTGCACTCTTCAACACCATAAATTACGATGTTATTAATTCTACTATCATTTTCCCATTTTTTAACTATCGATTTTAACACCACCTGCTCTTGGATAACCTCCTTTAACTTCTTTTCCACTTCAGTGTATCTGTTTACTAGTGTATCTATATCACTTGCTACTTTGTTTAGTAGAACACTTGCCTTTAGTCTGTCTTCTCTCGTTTCTTTCATGTAGTTTATCCATTCTTTTTGAAACACTTCATCACTGTAGACTCTTCCTTCTGTATCTCCAGGACCAGGGTTTAACTCCACATTTCCAATAATCAGTAGAATTGATAAAACAGCCGCGGCCACAAATATGTTGATTCTATCCGACACTATAGCATATTCACCTTTTGAACATCTGCAACACTGCCCTCCATTGAAGCACCCGATTCGCGTCCTGTAAGAATTTAGGTCGTCGCCCATACTTTCTTCACACGCTAACCTACTTGTATATGCTGCTTACTACACAACCGTTCTCTACGACTGCACTTTGTGAACTGACAGCTTCATTAAATAACCAAGTAAAAAAAAATAAAGACTTTTCTGTAAGGGCACTCGAATTAGACATGAATGTTATGCTCTGTAATAGTATAAAATACATCATTATTTAATTACAGAAATAAATCAAACTGTTCTAACTAACTAATATTTTTCAGATGATGTTAGGCCCTAACGTTGCGCTTATTTGTTGTCACTAATAGCATTCCCCTGTACGTCATCATATCACGGATCAACTCGATAGGCGACAGTTCCAGAGTCCAGACAATTGCAGGTCGGAAGATTAACTTGAAGGACAACATAACTGGGATCTAATTAATTTTCGTCTCACTCAAAAGGTTAACATCGTTAATTCTTTGATATTGGATTAATGATATGGAATATGGAAGCTAATAATAATAATAATAATACTAATACTTGCTTTTAAGGAACCCGGAGGTTCATTGCCGCCCTCACATAAGCCCGCCATTGGTCCCTATCCTGAGCAAGATTATTCCAGTCTCTACCATCATATCCCACCTCCCTCAAATCCATTTTAATATTATCTTCCCATCTACGTCTCGGCCTCCCCAATGGTCTTTTTTCCTCCGGCCTCCCAGCTAACACTCTATATGCATTTCTGGATTCGCCCATACGTGCTACATGCCCTGCCCATCTCAAACGTCTGGATTTAATGTTCCTAATTATGTCAGGTGAAGAATACAATGCGTGCAGTTCTGTATTGCGTAACTTTCTCCATTCTCCTGTAACTTCATCCCTCTTAGTCCCAAATATTTTTCTAAGAACCTTATTCTCAAACACCCTTAATCTCTGTTCCTCTCTCAAAGTGAGAGTCCAAGTTTCACAACCATACAGAACAACCGGTAATATAACTGTTTTATAAATTGTAACTTTCAGATTTTTTGAGAGCAGACTGGATGATAAAAGCTTCTCAACCGAATAATAACAGGCATTTCCCATATTTATTCTGTGTTTAATTTCCTCCCGAGTATCATTTATATTTGTTACTGTTGCTCCAAGATATTTGAACTTCTCCACCTCTTCAAAAGATAAATTTCCAATTTTTATATTTCCATTTCGTACAATATTCCCGTCACGAGTCATAATCATATACTTTGTCTTTTCGGGATTTACTTCCAAACCTATCTCTTTACTTACTTCCAGTAAAATTCCCGTGTTTTCCCTAATCGTTTGTGGATTTTCTCCTAACATATTCACGTCGTAATAATAATAATAATAATAATAATAATAATAATAATAATAATAATAATATTTTATTAGGAATATTTCATTATACAATTGTTCTCCTTTAACCCAAACCTAACTCGTGTAGGATTGCTAGTCCCCCATCGGATAGGATACGACAATGCTTCCCAGATATGGGTGGTACCGGGGAAATGAAATACCCTGGGCGAACCAAAATTTGTAACTGCTGCCTTGGATCACTAAAGGCTAGAGGAAGAAAATCTTGATAAAAAATTACCCGGTCCTCCAGATTGGGGGTTGTAGCGTTGAGCCAGCTCCTTAGTATACGTTAAAATGTTTAATAATTCTAAGAGACCCAAACGTAACAAAGCCGGACCAGAATAATAATAATAATAATAATAATAATAATAATAATAATAATAATGATCATCATAATAATAATAATAATAATAATAATAATAATAATAATAAGAAGAAGAAGAAGAAGAAGAAGAAGAAGAATGATAATAATGATGATGATGACGATGATAATGGAGACTTTTGTACCTTTAGCATAGTGTACCTTTGAACATTTTTTGTTTTTTATTTTTTGGTACTACCTAGACGTCTCAAACTGAAGTAGATTGTAGGGAAAGTCGCTAAGTAGCTCTGGTCGTAGTTTTGGTTTGATTTATTGCAAAATGTGAGTTCTGTGAACGAAAGAATCTTTTTCGGTACCAAAAGTAAACATTTCGTTCAATCATATAACATAAAACCCGATTGTTTTTATTACCATCCATTAAGTACAATGTGTTTCGTATTATCTGATGAGTAATAACATATTTTAATTTCCGTGATTTATTCGAATCTCTAGTTTTGGGAGCCATATTTGTTCAAACGTGCATCCTCTTGTACCTTTGAACACTGAACATCTTGTACCATGGAACATGTTCCAAAGTACACGATACTATCGGGTTTTGTCTTCTTTTATATTAAGATCATTTCACGGAGTAAGTCTGGAGTTAAGAGTCCCCCAGTTGATCCGGATGCCTTGAAGAAAGCTGTTAAAGCAGTTATTGTTCCTCCAGGAAATAAAATCTAAGCCAGGGAAGCCTGCTCTGGTTTATGATTGCAAATACATTTTAAATATGATTGTCAGTTTTTACAGCTATATTCCCACCTATATTCCATGTGTTCCAACTTACAAGAGTGTATGTTCTAAGGTACATGAACCTGTTGTACCTTTGCACACATTACATTTTATTTTTTCCATCCTTAATAGATGTGTAGAACAGGAAAATATATACACGAAGTTGTAAAGGAATCTTCAATAATTATATAAAGTATTTTTAATTTAAAAAATGTCATTTCCCAAAATTAAAAGAAAATAAAATATGAAAAGTGTTTAAAGGTACAACAGTCTCCCCTAATAATAATAATAATAATAATAATAATAATAATAATAATAATAATAATAATAATAATAATAATAATAATAATAATAATAAATAGTAACATCTAGTTTGATTATTGGCACTATTTTATTTATCATATTGTAATTACCTTGTTGACAGAAAATGCCAAAAACGTAGAACAGTGACCTGGAAAGAGAATAGCTTTGGGTAGTATCGAATCCTTCAGTGCTGGCGTAGTGTCTGCCTAATTGGTTGAACCCTGCTAGGCATGCAGCCAGCACGACGATCGCCAGACAGATGGTGTACCACAACCTCGCTGAGAACGGCCCTACATAGCTGCTTAGACCCATGTCGTTGACCCCTCTTGGTTTCACGAGAATGCGTATTCTGTTGGGAAAATAAATAATACATTGCCACTGAAATAATCCGAAAGATGCTTGTCCTTTTTTATACAAGGCCGAGAAATAAAATTTCGCTGAGGAGAAATATTTTATTATCCTGCCAGTAGAGCAGGGAGCGGTGACCAAAACTCGAATGGCAGTGATTACACGCGAGAGAGAGTCTAAGAAGTAAGGAGACGGGGGAGAGGTACAACTACAACCAGTGGTGGTTCGTGCACTAACATTGAGTTCTTCATCAACCCCGCGAAGAAAAATCGCAAGCTTTGCTGTGTCAGTAATGTCACTGTCATCAAGAACCAATAAAAAATATATACAAATTTTCTTGCTTCTTTTAAATATTCCTCATGAACACAATCAGAAATTTCCTGAATTCTCTTCTGGATATTTAGTCGAGAAATGCGCAGATTTTCAAAATTAATTAATAACTTTCATTGGACAGATTATTTCAGCCACCTTAATCATTACGCTTTTATTAAACTCTCCTTCGTTGGAAGGCTTAAGAGAACGGGCTATTTCGTTCGCCGACAGATAGCTGGCTTCCTTACATTTTGTTTACGTCATCTTTCTCTTCATGACGATGATTGAAGGCTGATTTCAGTTCTTTTGAGTTTAATAGCTCGTTTCATTACTACACTAGCACGTAAAATTCAATCAGTTTCTCTATATTATTATTATTATTATTATTATTATTATTATTATTATTATTATTATTATTATTATTAAATCAATAACTAGTAAATAACTGATAATAGTCACCAAAAGATTAAAAAAGGAATTAAAATGGAGATATAGCGTAGTAAGTATTTTGTGCAAGATCGTGCGTATTTGCTTGTTTTCCGCACAGAACCAATACGCGGTAAGTGTGAAATACCACATTCAGTATTCCCAACGTAACACACATAACAATTTCCCTCTTCTTACCGCTTAAGCGCGACATTCATTTTACTGCTTTAGGCTTTTAACATATTATTTTTAGAGACGTTTAACATAGTAATAATTATAAATTGGAAACTTACCACTGCAATTTCACCTAAATTGCAATGTTAATTATTGTTTTTAAATATTTGCAAAAATTAAGTAAAGTCTACTACTCCACGAAACCTATTGCATTCCTGATGCAAGTAACATTAAGGAAGCCGTGCAAAAATCAACAAGATTCCAGATGCCGATGTTATTACTGCAATATGTTATATAAATACTATTCTTAAAATATTAAAATGAAAAATAAATCATTACATAACCTTACCGTTTGTTTCAAGTTCGCATTTATAGACTGGGGGGAAAAAAAAGACAGACGTATATCACGGTCTGCTGGAGTATAGTAAACACAGAAAACATTTTATAACAACAATGTTGAAGAAAGATATTTTGGTTTTCCGAAGTTGCCGCCATTAAACAGAAACCAACATGGAGATTTCATTGCAACTAATTAGAAATTCGTCTTTCAGGTATGTAATAAACGATCTTCGCACAAAATAATGTACGATACACGAGCGGTATGTTTGTTTTCATGTTCTCGGAAATTAAAAAAGCTCAACTACGTTTCGCTTTTTCAATCTTTTCCTCGACCATGAAAAGTCAACATACCGCTCTTGTAACGTATATTAGAACCAAGATCGCATATAGTAAACAGTAGGCTACTGAGTTAGTGAGTATAATACGTTCCAGAAATATGTTCGCGTTTTCCAGTGACGAAAGAGCTTTCAATATTGAATCATATTTTCGCACAGGTACTGTCCGTTTGCCTACGTCGCATTCCGATTTCCCCCACCTGCTTCTGCTCGCCCCTCTGTAAAAGCTGGGCTGTCTTAGCTCTATTCTGAAAACATTAATTTCTGTTAGGAATTGGACGTTTACGTAATATTATACAACTGTTTAAAATAACTTAAATAAAAGGGCCTCGTTAAGTAATTAACTGTCACGTGATTTCCCCCCTTTCTACGATCCTATGCACAAAAGAACTGAAACCTTTATAGAAATGAACGGCCACCATTTTCTAAAAACGTGTTTCAATATTCATATTATGATTATTTTTCAGTTTAATTTCTTTCTCTATATTGTACGCTAATGTGTTGTAGACAGAATAATATACACTGCATAATGAATACGTTCGCATGGATAACTCAGTTCGTGAGTAAAAACACTTATTCTTAATACAGTACTGCATTTTGATTAAACAAAAACCTAATGAAAATTATCGAACTCAAAATCGCGATATTTCCTAGTTTACGTAAATGGATGAACTACTTTTCTTCCCTCCTATACCTAATAGAGTGATTTGTTTGTGTTTTACGCCAGTATCATCGAACTCCAGTCGTGGAAGGGGGCAGCAAACTGTCTCCGGTTCTCTAAAGGTATAGCCAGGTTAATATTAAAAATGTTAGTAAAAATAAAATGATGTTCCTGTATTATGTGTATTTTAAGGGTTTGGAACAGTAAAATATCTACTGAAGTTTAATTAATTCATGAATTTTCGATAGTGAATTAATTGATGAAGTTGACATTCTGTTTAATTACCTTGCTGTGTGCGATGGTGTCGTGTAATCCACTTTTCCGAAGGTACTTTGGAACATAGGAAACGAATCTACAGCTACGTCCAGATTTTCTTTGTCGATTAAGTCAATCATTTTGTAGTATCGTGCGTTAGGATCGCCTTCTGTTGTATATTCCACGAAATCAGTTCTGTAACAAAATATTGATTAAGCAGGCTGATGACTTGTTCACACTCCATAGCTGAGTTGAGTTTGATTGTTCTTCAAGATATTTTTATTTTAATTCGAGCGCTTTTTCATTAATATGATTTATTGTGCAAGCTCTAATACTTCTATATACAGGGTGAACCTTAAGTAATGTCCTTAATTTCAAGGGGTGTTCTTATAGATATTTCAAACAAAAAAAGTTAAATAAAATTTTTCTCGTTTTTGATTCCTTTCGAGACAAAAATTGTTTGACATGAAACATTTTATAACTTGTTTTGGGAATTAATTCCTAATATGCCCAGTCAGTTTAAGGGAGCAGTGTATTATGATAATAAATTATTGAAAGAATTTTAGTTTTTTCCTTTAAATGTGTAAACATTGATCCGAACAAATTTATTAATTTTATTGCTAGTAAGTTTGAAATGAATACTAGTTAATACAATGAAAGATAACCTAGCCCACTCCTGAATGAGTAAGACTCGTGCTCAGGAGGGGATTCCAATACAGACAAAAATAAAATTAAAATTGAGAGTGAATACAGATTAAATAGTGTTTAATATGTTTAAACCCAAACTATAAATCCAATACAAATTTTTATTATTATTTTTATTAATTTGGAGAAGATTCGTGGTTAAAATAATATTAGAATAAAATTTGTTTAATAATCTGGGACCTTGACTCATGCTCTGATAAAAAGCTGCATTGGTTTTACATTTAGGTTCAGATAAACGCAGAGAATTCATATTTTCAGTTCTATTTTTATGTATATAGCTTTCACATTTATTAAGATTTCTGTGAAAATATTTTAATAAAATAAAATAATAATTTGTTTAATGTTGAAAACTTTGAAATGTTTAAACAACAATTCAGTTGAGTAATCTTTCTGCTTTTTAAAAACAAATTTTTAATACTTTTTTCTGTAGTAAAATTAACGGATAAAGGTTGGATTTATAAGTTCCACCCCAACCTATAATACCATACATAAATATAGATTGAAATAATGCTAAATAAATTACACGTAAACAGTTAATTGACAAAATATTTCTTAGAACAACAAAGTAATAGGCCTATAATGTTTTACTTAATTTATTACAAACATAATGAATATGATAATGTAACATTGTAAAATCCCTTTTTAGAACTAAAAGTTATATTTGTTCGGATGAAATTTCTGCACATTTGAAGGACAAAACTACAATTATTTCAATCACTTATCATAATACACTGCTCTCTTAAATTGACTGAGCATATTGGGAATTAAATCAATGATTTTCCCGAAACAAGCTATGAAATATTTAATATAACAATTTTTAACTCGAAAAGGAAGCATAAACGAGCAAAATTGTATTAAACTTTTTTACTTGAATTAACTCAAAGAACATCTCCATAAAATTAATGACATTACTTACGGATCACCCTGTATTTTTCATATTTATTTATTTACTAGAGCTTCTTCAAATTGGAGTCAAAGCATACAAAACAAGAAAGAACAAATAGACGATGAAAGATAACAGAATAAGAAAAATAACAAACAAGTAAACAAACAAAGAAACAAACAATGACACTTAACAGAATAAGAAAAGTTACAAACAAGTAAAGAAACAATGAAAGCTAATAAGAAAAAGAAAAATGATAATGATGCCGCAGATTTTTGAGTACACTGAATTAGAGTCCATATAGGTGGTTCCGTAAGAGTTTGACTGGCTCTCTAATTATGAGGAGACCCCTCATACGATATGTTGGCTTGCTGAGATGCTTCTCTGCAAAGCAGAAAAGTTCATGGCTGAGAAACTGCCTTAAACAGCCGTTTTAATACTTCCTTTCATCTTGAAGAAATCCATGCTACAGACTTAAATCCATCATCCACTTAAATCCATCATCCTTGATCGGGATATAGGTCATGCTCATGAACTTCGTATCTGATGGTGAGTATAGGAATCACACAATCACCACTGACAACTTAAAAATAATTTCTTATTGCCTGTAGTGTTGCCACATCTCAAAATTTAAGGGGAGAGGATGGTATTTTTTTTTAACTTTTTTTTCCTATTTGGTGTAATATATTAATTTTGTATATGTAGAGAGCTCATAGCTGTAGCAACTCAACCAAAAATAAATATTTTGAAAAAAATATTTGGGGGCCCAGATTTGAAAAAAATATACCCAATGCAGGATTTCACTAAAACCGATATATTTAAGCCATTTTTAAAGGTAGATTCATCCAGTATTTTGCAATGCATTTGCAAAAGCATGCTCTACAAACTGTCTGTAACAGAATTTTGATATTTGTCCCTACGTTTGTAAAATAAACAATTAAAATTTAATAACACTTTTCTGATTTCCTTTCTTGCAAACGAACGGACGTAGTTTTGAAATGAAATCAATTAACAAAATTCTGTTACAGAGAAAAGTTTCCTAATAGTCTAAAGCATGTGTGTTCTAAATTTCATGCATGTATCTTTAATAGTTCAGAAGTTATATCCATTTTTATCTGACAGTGTAGCAGAAAAATGAAGTTACCGTAAACCAATAAAAGTGGGAGAGTGATTTAAAAGTTCATAGCGCAGGAAGTTTAAAAATGGCGTCTCAACATTCGATAAGGGCACAAATACCCACGAAATATTATGCAATGCATGTCACACATATCAAAGAGTATTTCAAAGAAAAAAAATTTGGAAATTAAATTTACCGGAAACAACAATAAAAGGGGGCGAGTGACTTAATAATCCATAACGCAGGAAGTTTAAAAATGGCGTCTCAGCATCTGATAAGGTCAAAAATACCCACAAAATATTATGTTATGCATTCCACACATATCACAGAGTATTTAAGGGGAGAGGATGGTATTTTTGATGAAAAATGACTAACTTTTCAAAAAAAAAAAATTCTTTAAAATACTCTGTGATATGCGTGGATCGCCATTTTTAAACTTCCTGCATTATGGATTTTTAAATCACTCGCCCACTTTTATTGTTGTTTCCGGTAAATTAAATTTTCAAAATTGTTTTTTTTCTTTAAAATATCCTTTGATGTGTGTGGAATGCATTGCATAACATTTTGTGGATATTTGTGCCCTTATCGGATGTTGAGACGTCATTTTTAAATTTCCTGCGCTATGGATTTTTAAATCACACGCCCTCTTTTATCGGTTTCCAGTAACTTCATTTTTTTTACTACATTGCCAGACAAAATGAATATAATTTCTGAACTATTAAAGATACATGCATGAAATTTAGAACACGTATTCTTTAGACTATTAGGAAACATTTCTCTGTAACAGAGTTTTCTTAATTGATTTCATTTTAAAAATACGTCCGTTTGTTTGCAAGAAAGGAAATCAGATAATTGTTACTAAATTTTAATTGTTTATTTTACAAACGTAGGGACTAATATCAAAATTCTGTTACAGACAGTTTGTAGAACATACTTTTGCAAATACATTGCAAAAACTGTTTGAATCTATCTTTAAAAACGGTTTAGATATATCAGTTTTAGTACAATCCTGCATTGGGTATATATTTTTTTCAAATTTGGGCCCCGAAATAATTTTTTCAAAATATTTTTATTTTGTTGAGTTGCCACAGCTATGAGCTCTCTACATACAAAAAATTAATAATTTACACCAAATAGGAAAAAAAGTTTAAAAAAATATCATCCTCTCCCCCTAAAAGAAATGTGTTTTTTTTTAATTGACTCATTTTTCACAAAAAAAATATCATCCTCTTCCCTTAATGTAATGAAATAAATGATTGGATGGAATTCCAACAATGCTTCAGCTTTTCCAGTACCTGAAATTTAATCCATCCTGGAAGTCGTTCCACAAGGAGCCGAAGTAACCACTGTGGAGGATGGTTCTGTTGCCCTCTCTCTTCAGAGTGGTGTACACCTCGGTCTGTAACACATTTCTCTATTTGTTAAGAGCATTTGCTGATTTCTCTGTTTGTAACTTACAAATTCTAGATACAGTCTCAACAGTTGTAACAGCTAGGGCCGGTATTATAAACGCCGTTTAAACCTTACGTTCAGTTTAAGCTGAAGTTTTTCGTTCTGCTTCGTATTATAAACCTTAACTACCAGTTAATCTTGAGTTAACTTGAGTTTAACTTGATCGGCAGTTCTTTGTCGTTTAAACTGCAGTTCAAGGCTCAACAGTGAAAGATGGCGGTTCCCTCAATACACATGGATATTGCAGAAGTTTTATAAGAACTTATGAGTGATGATAAGTGAGTGATCAATACTGAACGACCACGGCGGCCAAGAATTTTTCGAAGTAGAGTACACCACTTTGAAATATACATAAATGAATATGAGTTTTAAAATAGATTGAGGTTTCCGAAGCAGACAGTCGGGTCTTCTACTGTACGTATGTGTACTTACTTCTCGTGTGATTCCACGCATGACAAGACCCTGGAAATCGTTCCTGCGGGTGTAGAAGGTGTCCTTTATGTGTTCGAGGCCCAGTTGAGGGGACCATGCACCGAACACTTGCTTCTGCAGGGACATCGCCTCATCGACGCGGTAGACCTCGGTGAGCAGCGTGCGTTCCTCGACCTCCTGTGCCACCAGGAACTCGCAGTCAAGCGGCACGTAGACGTCAGAGAAGAAGTCGTCCATCACTACACCGTCATCCATGAATAGCAGCCATATCACTGGCCGCATGGGAATGCCTTTGAGCTGCAAATATAAGAAACAAGGCCGGTTTTTCCAAGTATTGTTAGAAAATTTAACGACTGTTAAACTCTAAACAGTTTGTTAATTAATAAAATTATATGTTTTCAACACCAGTTTTGTTTAACAGTTTGTTAATTTTAAATGTAGGATTTCGGGCAGTTAACTCGTTTAACAGTTAGTTAAATATGGCCGATATCTCCACAGCTGTTCGAACAGAAGTTGCGAAATTAATATTTTGTGTCTCTCTGTAGGGAATGTTTAGCATATGACTGGTAATATAACATTAAAAAAATACTTTGGACTGTTTAAATACATCAGTGTTATTTTATTTCTTTCGTATCCATAATAGCAATGAGGAAATATAACCTTACTTTGTAATTATTATTCAGCACGTCACCTACAATTTTCATTTGTCAACTGTTTGTTTATGGAGCATGGCCTACTATAACAGGTTGTCATTTTATGCAAGTTTCATGTCTCACTCTATAATATAGAATTTAAAGATTAATTTTAGCCTATCAAAAATTGTCTTACATCTGTAGAATCATTACCAATTGCTGTTGAGTAGTTAAAATGGTGCTAACAGACGTTATAGTTCAAGTATTGGTTATCTTAAACAAAATTATGTTGAACAAATGGAAAATACATTAACAAAGCGTTAAAAATAAACAGACTGTTAATTTAACATTCGTTGAGCAAAATTAAATATTACTTGGACAAACTGGCCAACATATTCCAAAATTAACTCATTTTAGAGTCAGTCTTACGACGTTCAGGTGGCGGACCGTAGTGAGAACGACTAGAGCAGTGATTTGCAATTTAAGTTTAGCGCGTATAGTGGCTACATGTGAGTATTCGCGCTTGTAATAAAAATTGTGGACTATAATACTCCTGCAGTTGTAGTATCACTGATGGTTCTCCCAACCCAAAACATTGATTCACATTTGTTATCCAATTTACTTAATTTCACTACTAATTCTCTCTCTTTCACTTCTCATTTGTTAAGATGTTCGTTCACTTTAATTCATTGTTTCTATGTCTGTCTTAATACACTGGTAGCTAAATATAGAACTTTTACTATATCACATTATGAAAGTTGTGGAGAAGCTAAAAACGTTCAGCATAAAACAAAGAAAAGATAATTCATACATTTTAATAGATGTTTACGTGTAATTTAAATATAAAGGATTTGTTGACGATTTAATTAAATCCAGTAACTATTGACTTTGAGGAATGAGAAATTTAGGTTGTTCAAATAAGAAATCGCTAAATCAATATACAGGGTGATTCATGAGAAGTTACCGCCACTCAATATTTTCGGAGTTATATTAATTTGAAGTTGTTTGGAAAATACTTTTTTTATTTAGTTTTAAGGGAGAAGAGTACTACAAATAGAGAATGAACTATTCAGAAATATCATTTCTTTGATTGACTAGTGTTCTGAAGTTAAAAAGTGTTAATTCCTTAGTTGCTTAGTACAGATATTTTTTTCAATTTTAAACTAACAATTACATTTTTGTTATGCGCTTATCGCACCAATTATTACAAATCACATAACTTCTAGGAACTTGATGCTTTACAGTTCAATTTTGCATCCTAATGTACAGTCTTAAAGAGTTTACAAGAGTGGCGTGATTTGTAACAATTTTTGTGATAAGTGCGTAAGGAAAGCGTAATTTTGTAATTAAAAATGGAAAAAAAATTCTGTACCAAACAATTATGGAATTCACAACACATTTTTAGCTTCAGAATGCTAGCCAATTAAAGAAATGATACTTCTGAATAGTCCATTTATTATCTGTATTAATACTTCTATCCTTGAAAGTAAATAAAAAAGGTATTTTACAAATAATGTCAAATTAGTTTAACTCCAAAAATATTGAAAAGAGGACCCATGTTTATATGACATTTTTTGTATCCTAATGTACAGTCTTCAAGAGTTTACAAGAGTGGCGTGATTTGTAACAATTTTTGTGATAAGTGCGTAAGAAAAGTGTAATTTTGTAGTTAAAAATCGAAAAAAAATCTGTACGAAACAATTATGGAATTCACAACACATTTTTAGCTTCAGAATGCTAGCCAATTAAAAAAATGATACTTCTGAATAGTCCATTTATTATCTGTATTAATACTTCTATCCTTGAAACTAAATAAAAAATGTATTTTACAAATAATTTCAAATCAGTGTAACTTCGAAAATATTGAGAAGAGACCCATGTTTATGTGGAATTTTTTGCTCAAAATGTCTTCGTAAATAAACTCCGTAAGTGACGGTAACTCCTCGTGAAACACCCTGTATGTACAGAAGTAAATATTAATGTAAAAAAGAAGAATTTTCTGAACGTCAAGCAAAGAACTGCGTTCCTTGTTACGAGGTTAGCCGAAGTAATACTCCACTTGTTTTAAGAATGTCTTGGTTTTGACGTCGCTGGAGAGCATTGCATAGATCGGGCGGTTTTTCCGACACCAGAGATCTTCCGGTTTGATGGAGGTCAGCGCAGGGTAAGACAGAGTCGTGGCTGAGGAGCGTCTGGAGGACAGAAGCTTCCCCAACAGCATCAGGAGCTGGCCGGACTTCAGACCTGCGCAAATGGTTACAGCATAATATATATAAAATAAGTCTGCTGAAGAAAAATACTTGATAGAGCTATAGGGGAACAACTTAGTAAACTCCGTTGGTCTGCACATGCGTCAATGTTAAAGAGTGACACAATAGGCTATCCAGCGGTGGGGAAAATGTAATCGTGCGCCGAGCCACTGTGTAACCTGCAACGTGCATAGCACCTATGGAGGGAGGCGGACACCCAATGGGGAAGTGAAGCAACTGTCTGACTTATTAACGGATTTTCATTTGACTTACATCAAGCACTTAAATATAATTTTATACAGTACAAGGCTACAAACTAATGTTTAGTACGTGTAACGAAGAAAGAAATGAACAATAAATGAACATTATCACAACTTAAAATTAACTGTCTTCAGAATATCTCTGCGACAAAATTTCAAAATCAGGAATTATGTCACTTACTGCCAGTCGTAGTTGATCATGAAGGTATTTGTCTGTCAGTCGTGATCTAAATTTGGTTTTTACTATTTTAATTGTTGAAAATAATTTTTCACAAACGTAAGTTGTAGCGAACATGGCTTCAATAGAACAAGCGAAAGAACGAAGCTTCGGATATTTATTTTTTGGCAAAGATTTGAAAGTTCAACATTTGTCAAGTCCTTACATCTAGCTTTCATTTAACATCACATTGTAAATCTGTCAGTTCAAATTGAAGAGCTAACCGCATTATTCGTACATCTGCTGAAAAAGGATTGTCGCACAGAGATGATGATGATGATGATGATGATGATGATGATGATGATGATAACAACAACAATAACACTTAACCTTTTTAATGTTTCATGAGTAACATGTAGTATAATGCCGTTTTATGTTATACAACCGTTTCCTCATAATACTTGTGAACAAATCATACATTTAATATTCTCATCATATTGACAGCAAAAAAATGCGTCCTCCCATCCTACTTGGAACTTTCGTACATGGTTTCGAGAGAGACATATGTCACTCGCAGGTCAGAGACAAATACAAATGGAACGGAGTTTGACTGCAGTGAGTCAGAGGGTGGGGGTTGACGGAGGTTAGAAGCAAGAGAAATGCACAGCTATCACTGCGAGCCACAATGTCTCGCGAGTCACGTTCTCGCCACGGCTGGGCTATACTATTAACCTCTTTCTTCCTAATTGTCAGCCAATAACGAAGAAGGCATTACTTACGTAGACGTTCAATGAAGCAGAATATTTTCGCATTTTACATACTTGATAATAACTCAGTAGTATAATGCCGTTTTATGTTATACAACCGTTTCCTCGTAATACTTGTGAACAAATCATACATTTAATATTCTCATCATATTGACAGCAAAAAAATGCGTCCTCCCATCCTACTTGGAACTTTCGTACATGGTTTCGAGAGAGACATATGTCACTCGCAGGTCAGAGACAAATACAAATGGAACGGAGTTTGACTGCAGTGAGTCAGAGGGTGGGGGTTGACGGAGGTTAGAAGCAAGAGAAATGCACAGCTATCACTGCGAGCCACAATGTCTCGCGAGTCACGTTCTCGCCACGGCTGGGCTATACTATTAACCTCTTTCTTCCTAATTGTTAGCCAATAACGGAAGAAGGCATTACTTACGTAGACCTTCAATGAAGCAGAATATTTTCGCATTTTATATACTTGATAATAACTCAAAAAGTAGTAATCAGATTCTAATAAGAAAAAAAAACATGTTGAAGGGTATTGTTTGAAGATTTGAGTCATCGTAACAAATGTAAGACTTCTTAATTGAGGTTTGTTTTATACTACTGTAGTGTGGGAAAATATGTTTTTGAAGTAGAAACCTCGATCAGCGATAAACTTTTTTTTTTTGAAGAGGTAAATGGATAGTTGCAATGTATGAAATCGTCTAAATAGATTCTACTTTATGCTTAAAAAAACCCATGTTAATAGAATGAGTCAACAAGATATCATCACTTGTTAAGTTTATGTCTGACTGCTCACGATCCGTCAAGTAGCGCGTACTTAAACATTATTTATCTTCAAAACCCAACCATGCTTTAAAAAATAAGCATTTATTGTTTTGATTGGTTTCGTTTACTTAAGGGCCAGACTAAAATGTTTAGTCAGTTGTCTCCAGTCTTTTCAATTGGATTTTTGTAACAGAAATTGGGTCCCCACTTAACGTAAAAGAACGATTGTGTCGCCGCCTTTTCGCAGAATAAGGAAAAGACAAGTGGAAGAAATGTGTTGAGCACGTTAAAAATAACTAAGAACAATATTTCTCTAGCGCTAATGTAATAGACAGTGAAACTGACAGAATAATTTCTTTAGAAGAATGTTTATTTTACTGTTTTACTAGGTTATTTTACGATGCTTATCAACAGCTTAGGTTATTTAGCGTCTGAATGAGATGAAGGTGATAATGCCGGTGAAATGATTCCGGAGTCCAGCACCGAAAATTACCCAGCATTTGCTCATATTGGGTTGAGGGAAAACCCCGGAAAAATCCTAGGAGAATGTTTAACTGATAGCAATGATGCATCAGATGACTTGTCAGTCAGTAGCGACAATGGTTTAGATTAATGGAGGGAAAAATACGACTCCGCCTCCAGCGCAGCGGTAAGGTTTAGTAACCTCCTACAACGGAGTTTTCCCACTTGTTAACCTACAGAAAGGGAGCGTGGAAATCAAGGAAAAACGTGAAGGAAAACAATGACAGTTTTAGAAGTGGGAGATAAGGAAAAAGATAAAAAAATACAGGATGCAGGAGAATAAAAATAAGAGTACGCGTAGAATATGAGAAATAGAAGGTAAAGAATGGAGAGGAGAAGAAGAAGTAAATTATAAAAAAAAATAGAGAGAAGAGGATGATGAAGAGAGGGGGAAGTAGATTATGGAGAGAGAGAACTGGTAAATGGTAAAGAAAATATAACATTATAAAGAGAAGTAAAAAAGATGGGTAATGAAGAGACTGAAGTATACACGATGAAGAGGATTGTGATGATGATCATGATGAGGAGAATATGTGGAGAATGAGGAATAGAACAATTAGATAGTACAAACAAGGAAAAGATAATATGCAACTCAATAACCAGACTTATAGAAGAAGTGTTAATTTTTTTGAACCACTATTCTGCTAAGGCATAAATTTGTTTGAATACATTTTCTGAAAAGTCTTATTGTACGAAGAATATAAAGAGGAGATTGTGATGGTGCAATAGTATAACTTATTATACAACTAGTTAGAAAAGTGCAGCTTTGTTAAAGGGTTAGGTACAGCTTACATCAGTAAAATTTTTGGAAATGTTCAAAAAATTTTTCCTCCATTACTATATCTTGTACAATAATGAAAACTGGTATGTGTAAAACACTGTCCTTCTGCTATATGAAAAAAAATATTTTTACGATATAAAACATATTTGTACCTTTTTTTTTCAAAATTCAAAATGATGGCAGTTTACTGTGCAGTGATGAAACGTTTCCCTCATAACTCATAAACTTGTTAACTTTTTCATTTTCTCTCTCTTTTATTTTATTGCTGAAACCCATGTTTACAATATCATGCTCTTTCAACTACATTCCTTAATAAATCATATTTTTTTTATTTTGTGTTAGAAAAAAATACTGATATTTGACCATGTTTTAAAATGATTTATTTTTTATCAGACAAGCTATCAAAGGTAGAGAAGTGATCTTGCATCATATTGTAGATATGACATGCATAAATACACACAAAAAATTTCATCACAGAATGTTGGATAGTTTTTGAGTTATGTGAGAAACGCTTCATCACTGCACAGTGAACTGAATTTTGAGAAAAAAATGTAAATAATTTCTTTTAAATTGTAAAATATTTTTTTCATATAGCACAAGGACAATGTTTTACACATACTAATTTTCATTTTCATTACTGTACACGATACAGTAATAAGAAGGTATGTGTTAATTCCGTGACAGTTATTTTCGTTGTTCATATTTCATTAATTTATTTACAACTAGCCGTACCCGTGTGCTCCGCTGCATCCGTTAGAAATAAATATAAAGTAAATACATAATTAAAATAGGACATTTGATCCAGGGAACATTCGTGTTTGATAGAAGGATAAATCGTTTATTATGTTACTGAATATAAATTGTATTTGCATAATTGAAATGCGATCATTTTGATCCAGAGACCACTCATTTGGTCATAAAAATTATTTTAGAAAATACAGGAAACTAATATACAGAATAGCCTATCAAGTTTTCTGTGCATAAGAAGCTATTTTAATCTTACCTGTCCTCGATTCACTCAGAAGTTACTGTAATAACATTATAGCATTATGTCCATCTAGAGAAACTACACTTTCCAATGGTGAATTAATAATTAATTATGCAAATCGGTTAATTTAGCTTCCGATATTACTTCATACAAACACAGAAACATTCTCTGTAGGCTATGTTTCATAGCTTTCGATTGTTGTTGTCCAAGGCCCCTTATAGACGAAGTCATTTGTTTTTTATTTCATTACACCGCCTTAGATGGTGGTGTTATTGTAATTTTGAAACTCATTTATTTCATTAAATATCAGTCCTATCAAAATTTTGCATAGATTAAAACTTATCGGAAATTACTTTTAAAGAAACTTTTGTTATGTAATATTTTTCATGAAAATTAATAAAAAGGGAGTTATTTCGATTTATTTAATTCAAGCCCCCTTATAACCTCCCTTTTAAATAAATTTTTTGAATGCTATATAGCCTAAAATCTAAGTTACAACGAACTTAATTTATATTCAAATTTTCATATAAATCGGTTCAGCCATTATCGCGTGAAAAGGTAACAAACAAACATCCAGACAGACAGACAGACAGACAAACAAAAATTTCAAAAAAGCGATTTTCGGTTTCAGGGCGGTTAATTATATATGTTAGGACCAATTATTTTCGGAAAATCGAAAATTACCAGAAAAAATTTGGCTACAGATTTATTATTAGTATAGATAACAATTATGCAGCCGCTCCCGATCTTCTATGAAATCAAAGCGATATAATTACAATGGCAAGTTTGTAACCAAAAATACTTTATTTTGTAAGCACGTGCAAGATGATGAATTAAGCACATTTATTTTATTAGCCTTACTTCACGACTCTCTTTCCCAACGTTGTTTCTGGTCCCGTTTTTAGGCCACTGCAGTGACCATATTGATTACGTTCAAGGATACAGTTTGTGGTTACTATTTGCAAAGTGGTCGGATCCATCATGCGGGTTACTTTATTTTGTTGTTAGACTCGCCACATAGTTTGTACAGCGATTAAGCGGTAATGTGTGATAATTTAGCGATTTTGCGTGCTTTGCTGCGACATTATGCAAGTGCTATGCGTTTATTTATCTACCACAACTTTTCATTAATGTGGCCATGATGGAATTGTGCTGTAGGTATAGCTTGCACGAATTAGTGAGGAATATAATGAGTTCTATACAGGGTGTAGAAGAATTATCTGGACAAGTCGTGCACTCAACTGTTATGAGTGGGGACCGAACTTTGTCCCAGCAGGCTACAAGATTAGCTTTTACTGTAGCGAGCGACGCGCGTGCATCTAGCAAGCGAAGTACCCCTATCTGCTCATGCGACTCTTATTGGTGAAATTAGGCGGAACAAAACATAGATCACTTTAAGGGGGGACTGTTATGTGAGTTTTAAAACTTCTACAATTTTCGTTCCAAAATTTGTGAAATTTAAACTACATATTATACAGGGCTACAGTACTATCATCAATACAAAATTTGGTGATATTAGAGCTAATAGTTTTGAGATTATATTTGTTACATATATTTTACAATGACATCACTAAAAACGCTCCTTTCGTCAAAATTAAAAAGAATTTCAGTTCATATTTGCTCGAAATCTTGAAAATACTCATGAGAATAAAAATGAATTAGCTTTTTGAGCTCGGTCTAAATAGAGAGTCACAATAAATTTTTAAACTATTAATTCTGTAGTGCTCGGGAAAAGTGACATAAGTCAGTTTCTACAACCTTTTTTGATAATTGAGGCGTCTAGAATCAAAACCCGCCAAGTCCATCGAAGAAAAAAAATGAGATAAAGTTATTTTTCTGTGTATCTTCGCATGGCCAATCCGATGCTGGCATTATTTTTCTGCAATATCCGCTGGATTCCTCTGAAAATGCTGGACAAAAGTTAGGGTTAGTTTCAATATCCGCTAGATCCAACTGAATTTCGGCCATTGTTAGTTTCAAAAACCTCCAAGTCCCTTTCTGCCAATCAGGTTGTGGGGCTGCTTTACCCAGCATTCCTCAGCTGTGCGATGTTGATTTATTATTTGTGTGGTTAAGCTCTCGTTAAACCTTATTAAGTTTAATTTCTACTGTAATAATATTCAGTGAAATTGTGGATAGAGTGAGCAGTGAGTTACAAAAATGTTCTTACCAATTAATAATTAATTACATAATTTTGTCGGTACTCCTCTTGTGCCCTCTATACCAGCTTGTAATCATGATGTTGGCAGTAAATGGAAATCCAACAGTTTAAGTTTGTAGGACATAAAGAAGTTCCATTCCGTTTACTACTCTTCATCAGATAATCAGCAATAAGACAATTTTATTACTGCACAAAATAAAAATACAACAATGATTGGAATGTGCTCTAAATGTCTACTCACTGAAGCACCTCTAACTATTAAAAAAGTGTAAATTACATTTCCTGTGGTTGGGCATTCATTTCTCCCTCCCGATCACATATTTGAAGTAATCGAAAAAGAAATAAGGAAGTGATTGTAGATCCCCAAGAATATAAAGATATTATTGGCAAACATGGAACAGTCTTTAATCTTGAAAATGAAGATGTAGGCTTACCTCTTCAAGACTGGAAGAAAGAGGCAGACATAATTTTAAGATCTCCTCCTGTTTTAAGTTCAGTGCCTGTAAAAGATTTATTTTAAGACGATCTGCATTGAAAGAACAGATAACAGTGCAAGATGAGTTTAACTATAGAACTGACACCGTTGTTGCAAAGGTAGTAACAAGAAAAACAATAGAATTGAACGTGAAGAATAAGAAGACGAAGAAGAAACTGTTAATCTGGAGGAAGAGGAATGTGACAATATTGTGTAAAATTTGTGTGAACTTAAAAAGTGCAACATATATTCAAATTTATACTGCTGTTATGTTTAAAGCATGTGCATAATCATACTTCATGTCTGGGTTTCATTATCTACATAATTTGTAAGGTTTAAATTAAAATGTTTTCCTTTTTGACTCATTTTTATGCTTAGAACTAATTCTCTTACTTTCAAAAGCCTCCAAATACACTTTTCAGTTTCAAAACCAGTTAGGTGCTCATTTAACCTCACGAATTTGTTAGTTTCAATGAAGGGGCAATCCTGTAATTTGTTTGAACGTATCTAATGATAATAAAATACTTGATAAAAGCATTGTTTATATCCCAAGAATGTTTATTTATATGGAAACAATTTTTTCCATTTTCCCACAAATTTTGTTTTATGGACTTGGAGGGTTTTGATTCTAGATGCCTCAATTTATTGACAACTTACGGAACACCTGCTCGCTTGGAAAAAAATACATAGGTAGTCCTCCCATTACAATAATTCATACAGGAAAAAATCAAATCGACGTAAACCAGTGCAAGTTGTCAATAAATTATCAAAAAAAGGTTTGTGGAAACTGACTTATGTCGCTTTTCCCAGGCACTGCAGAATTTACCATTACAGCATATTTTAATCTAAGTGCTATATGAATATGCCCTGAAGGAACTTAATATTAATATTTCATACAAATTTATTTATTTATTTAATAATAACGATACATAACAACGCTACATGAAATACCCCGAAAGAGCAAAGCTCGTGTTCGGAGATAGTTCCTTTTGATAGAAAGACTTGAAAATGACATTGTTCACAAACATACCTATTTTTCTGAATTAAAATTTAAGATTCTGATTACAAGATTATAAATGATAATTAAATTTTATTTATCAACTTTTGAGCCGTTCAGAGCAGAAGTGGTGTAAGTCAAAAATGGGTAATGAGGGTTAAAGTAAACATTCTGTAAAATACAGCGCAAAATAGCAATTAATATTCAATTTATTTAAACTATTAGTAGTCAGTGGATAGCAAGAAGGACATATTAACTGCTACTTTGCGCTGTGTTCTACAGAATTTTTACTTTAAACCTCAATACTCAATTTTGACTTACACCACTTTTGTCCTGAACGGCTCATTTAATGGACCTCTGTTAGAAGTTTCAGACCAATCTGACAATAACTGTTGTGCAAGGAGCTTTTTAATTCAATAAACTGCTTAAAATTTTAAGTCGAGAAAACAGCATTAAAAAATTCCTCTCAACTCACTCTCGCACCGTATGTTTGGCCACATTTGATTATATGGTTAGATCATTTAAAACAGTCTCAAATATAATTATTACGAACATAAAAACAAAAGAAGTGTATTTTCTTAATTTCTCAGCTTTCACCATAGTATTCTCTTAACAGTTACACAAATATTTTCATATTATTTACACTATGTACACTAGAACACGCTATTTTTACTGTTTAAACTATGATAGAGAATGTAGGCCTCCATGGATCAACCATTATTTTCACTATTATGTACAGTGTTGTGTATTATTTTATTTCATAATACTATAGCCTACTTATTTAGTAAATTGTGTATAACGTGGCTATCAGATATTCGTTACTTTCAAAAGCCAATTGTGAAAAAGACTGCTTTTCGTCTTTAGAATATAATCTTTCTTAAATGTAACTTTCGTAGAATATGATTTTTATTTTTAATCTATATCAATTGCCCTTCATTATGTTTTTCATTTCTTTGAGACAAATAATTTGTAATTATTGTCTTATTTAACAATACATTTTAATTGTTTCATTGTTGGAATTACTGTAACTAAACATATCTAAATGTTATTGTTAATAATAATAATAATAATAATAATAATAATAATAATAATAATAATAATATAATAATAATAATATTTGTATTCTTGTGTCGTGTTGTGAATCTCTGTGTTGATCCCACTATGTGATAAATATCTCAATTCTGGTGGGGAATATGTTAAAGAATAACGCAAAAATTGCTGTATCTGTTGCAACAAATCTTTCCATGAAATTGTGCCTTTTTTCTGTAAACGATCCCATGGAAAATCACTTCCTGGACGGCCTTGTAATTGTGGTGGAGTGGCCAAAATTTGTATAAGTACTTGTCTTGATATTATTAACATGGTGAAAGAAAAAAAAAAACTTTTTTTTATCTGCCCCCATGAGAATGTTTGCTCATGAGTTAATCTTAGCAGTTGAAAACATCGTTAAATATGTAAAACAAAATCCTGTTAGTTTACCGTTAGTCACGTTTTAGTAGTAGTGTTTTATTTAACGACACGTTCAACTGCAGAATTTATTCAACTACGAATTTAAACGTAGGCGAGACATTTTTTCTGAAACTCTCTGTCATGAACAGGACCCTCGTATCTGCCTTAAATCTAAGGCGTAAGACGCATAGTTTTATTTCCATTCCGGAAGCCACGTTAAGGATTTTATTGCCTATTAAAATTCATCACTCTCGGTCAGGTTTGAACCCGCTAATCTGAGATCCAACAGCGAGACCATAGAGTGCGACTTAGTAATTACATTTTACCTTTTGGAGTTTTTTATTTTGTCTAAATTGAGTAAGTTTTCTACTTACCAATATTGCCTTTTTCTTCAAAATGTAAGATATAAAGACATCCGGATTGAAAATGATGCTGCACCGTTGCCATGACATCAGCCGTTCTCTCTGAGTCTTGAGACGAATCGACGACGTGACAAATGACTGATGAAAATATTATCGTCACTATCAAGCACTTGGTCGCAATAGTTCGGCTTACCATTCTATTTGTAGTGCAAGATCTGCACATAATTTAATAATTTTAGGAAGTTAAACCATTTCACACAGTATCACTGGATAATATCCATTGTTATCTATCTTAACTCACAGGTTTGAAAGATAATAGTACATTATATTGTAGGCTGCACATTATTTGTATCATAGTGATAATATCTTATTCAACTATCATATTATGAACTTCAAGTTTTGGTTTCCAACGCCGATAATGTGACATCATTGGCTTCTCTTGAATGGCATCAGAAAAATTTATATCAGTTCTTTAACTTTGTGAACATTGTACATATACTTCGGCAGAAATCAGATTGTGGGTCGTTAAGATTTTCTGTTTAACATTTCCAGCATTTTCTCCCAGAGGCCTTCAAATTCTTTAACATAAAGACATTTGTTACCAAGAGTTGAGAATCAGTAACAAGGGCTGTAGATATATGTTTTTTGTCTTTGTCCGTTTATCTTTTACATTCAGTAAATCTATTATATGGGATCAATGACTTTATTTTCTCATCTGATCAAGATCGTACTTGGGATTTGGAGTTTCTCAGAATCTGACGGTTATCGAACACTTACTTACTTACTGGCTTTTAAGGAACCCGGAGGTTCATTGCCGCCCTCACATAAGCCCGCCATTGGTCCCTATCCTGAGCAAGATTAATCCATTCTCTATCATCATGTCCCACCTCCCTCAAATCCATTTTAATATTATCCTCCCATCTACGTCTCGGCCTCCCTAAAGGTCTTTTTCCTCCGGCCTCCCAACTAACACTCTATATGCATTTCTGGATTCGCCCAGACGTGCTACATGTCCTGCCCATCTCAAACGTCTGGATTTAATGTTCCTAATTATGTCAGGTGAAGAATACAATGCGTGCAGTTCTGTGTTGTGTAACTTTCTCCATTCTCCTGTAACTTCATCTCTCTTAGCCCCAAATATTTTCCTAAGAAACTTATTCTCAAACACCCTTAACCTATGTTCCTCTCTCAAAGTGAGAGTCCAAGTTTCACAACCATAAAGAACAACCGGTAATATAATTGTTTTATAAATTCTAACATTCAGATTTTTTGACAGTAGACTAAATGACCGAATAATAACAGGCATTTCCCATATTTATTCGGCGTTTAATTTCCTCCCGAGTATCATTTATATTTGTTACTGTTGCTCCAAGATATTTGAACTTGTTCACCTCTTCAAAAGATAAATTTCCAATTTTTATATTTCCATTTCGTACAATATTCTGGTCACGAGACATAATCATGTACTTTGTCTTTTCGGCATTTACTTCCAAACCTATCTCTTACTTGCTCCCAGTAAAATTTCCGTGTTTTCTCTAATCGTTTGTGGATTTTCTCCTAACATATTCACGTCATCCGCATAGACAAGCAGCTGATGTAACCCGTTCAATTCCAAACCCTCTCTGTTATCCTGGACTTTCCTAATGGCATACTCTAGAGCGAAGTTAAAAAGTAAAGGTGATAGTGCATCTCCTTGCTTTAGCCCAAAGTGAATTGGAAACGCATCTGACAGAAATTGACCTATACGGAGTCTGCTGTACGTGACGGTTATCGAATATGGGTGAATTTTATGAGAAACTTTTAGACGACTGGGGTACAGTTGGGCTCCATTATTATTATTATTATTATTATTATTATTATTATTATTATTATTATTATTATTATTATTATTATTATTGGGACAGAAGTATTACCAAAAAAATAAATCAAAAATTTTTAGAGCAATAGTAAGAAGCATAACAACATATGGAACTGAAACTTGGAAGCTGAAACATCAATTTCTACATTATTAGCTATGGAAATGGACTTTTGGAGAAGATCGGCTTTAATATCAAAAAGAGACAAAATTAGAAGCAACATAATAAATCTAAAATGGGAGTAAAAAATTCAATACTGGATTATGTACAACATAAGCAATTGCAATGATATGGTCATGTAAAAAGGATGAGTGCAGAAAGATTACCAAAAAAAGTGTTGGAATTGTTACCGCCTGAGAGGTTGAAGAGAGGGGGACCTAATAGTACATGGATTCATGGAATTAAAACAATGAAGGGGAGAAAATTGGAGGAAGGACAGTGGTTAACAGAGAAAATTGGAGAGAATGTTTAAAATTAATTTTCAAAAACTAGAATATTGGGCACTGGAAGATGTGTACAGTTTTAGATACATTATTATTATTATTATTATTATTATTATTATTATTATTATTATTATTATTATTATATTCACTGAAACCTTATGGGCTATTCCATTTCAAATCGACCGAAATATAGAGAAAATTGACCTTGCAATTTTTAAATACAATGAAACTTTTTCTGTCCGTAGACAACTGTGATATAATGCTTTGTGCAAAGTTTGAGGCATCAGAACTTAATAGTGTTTAAATTAATAATATTTAAATTTATCGTATTTTCATAAAATTAGCAACTTTAAACTGTTGTGGCTCCGAAACCCTTTCACCCAATGATCAAAATCATGGTTTATTTTGATGCTGAGAAATTAAAGTTTATATTGACATGTAAACAGTTTTTCTTACTTTTTATGGAAATGGAGAAATTTAGATTTTTCATCATTAAGACGCCTTTGGCCACGAAAAAATATTTTTAAAATATATAGTTAGATTCCGCATTGAAAGTACAAATAACCACATATTTTTTACTGGTGGTACGTTGATAAGAAAGTATTGAAAATATCAAATAAAGAAAATAAATAGTACGCGCGTGAACTAACCAGCTGACTGTGAGACGGGAGGTAGTCGAGACAAGCAAGGCCAGGAGACAAACACGTGATGTGTCGTCTAGCAGTCATGGCTGGTGTAGCATTATCACAAGTTTTCATAAACACAGGAGTAAAATGACGCCCAATGCTCGCTTATCTTCAGCTCTGGGCCAGTGCGTGCGGTACTGCGCCGTTCAAGTCTAGGGTGTGAAAATAATTCATTTAATACCTTCAAAACTTATTGCCGAACCACTAAGCAAACCATGCCGAATCTCTCTTAATAATGCAAGGTTTTTTCTCAGTATTTTTTTACATTTTTACAAATGGCCAAAACCCTAAAAGCAACTAAAATCAGATTATCTGTCTCTCTGTGTACAATAAAAAAGAAGGATTACTTCTTAACATAACCTACCAAATGTCAGCTTCAAAATAAGCTCTCGTTCAATGTTCTGCAGTAAATGGTTCCAGAGTTCTGAGCGCTGAAAGAGGCTTGTTTTGATAAAATACGCTAAATTTGTCGCTCAATAGTACGAAAACACTTTGACTTTGGATAGTATATTTTTGAAAATGCACTTTCCTCAGCATCTTGTATAAGTAGGGAAAAAATTAGAGTATAAAAAAATGCGAGGTTTTTTACTGATCGATTTCATATGGAATAGCCCTTATGTATAAAAGTTGGAGTCCACACCTATGGAGTAACGGTCAGCACGTCTGACCGCGAAACCAGGTGGCCCGGGTTCGAATCCCGGTCTGGGCAAGTTACCTGGTTGAGGTTTTTTCCGGGGTTTTCCCTCAACCCAATACGAGCAAATGCTGGGTAACTTTCGGTGCTGGATCCTAGACTCATTTCACCGGCATTATCACCTTCATTTCATTCAGACGCTAAATAACCTGAGATGTTGATACAGCGTCGTAAAGTAACCCAATAAAGTAAAAAATAAAATTTAGACCTGTTATGAATGCTTAATTTTTGTCAGAACCATTATAAAATCCCCACAATTTATCATCGGCCCACGAACCTCAGTTTGAAAACACTGTTTTAAAGATTATTAGTCGGCACCTGTCTTGCTTCAAATGTCTTCCATTATATCACTGACAATTTTATATAATTTCATTTACTTATAGCTATCACATTGCCATTACATGTCACACAGTTTGAGTTTAAGAACTTAGAGTTGTCTCGTGAGCGGAGACCTAGCAGCAACTGTTGCTGACCTCTCTAATACAGTCGGTAGAAAGCCTGGCGTCATGCGTGACTTGCACTTACATCACAAATACATTAAAGTAATCTGTCCTTACACATCACATGTCTTTTGTTTCCCGTTTTTACGTATAACAAATTAGAGTAGCAACGGTTGTTCGAAAATATGAATGGCCTTTAAGCATCGAATAACACTGTCGTTCTCTTGATGCAATACTCGTAGGCCTACCAGTTCATAGGAAATTGTTATTTATTGTTATACTGTAATGTTTAATTTATCTAATGCACTGTGCAGTACATTGGTTCATAAAATGTGTCACCATCTACTTTTAGACAACTTTTCTCCTTGTTGAAAAATTGGCACAAGTTAGGTATTAGAATAAAACATAAAATCTTAGAAAATTGTATTCTCTTAATTACATGTTCAATATGATGTCTCAGGGTCGTATTAATTGTAAACGAGACTGTGGATGAAGACTTCCCATGGAAATGGGAGAAATGGAGAAGAACGATGTTGTATCACAGTCCAGTCTAGTATACAGAGTGTTTAAAAAATACGGGGCATAATTTCAGGTATGTATTCCCCACATGTAGACAATCAAAATAGTTCATTACAACGTGTCCGGAAATGCTTCATTTCCGAGTTATGGCCTTCACAACATTGAAATTCACCGGAACGTTTTTCTTTCCGCAGGTCGTTGTCATTACAGAAGATGTTCAAAATGTCCACCTCCTGCTTGAATACAGACCTCACATCGATGTCTCAGTGACCTGCCAACACGATCCCAAACTCCAGGAGTATTGCGTATGTCCTCAGAACATGCCACAATTCGATTCCGAAGGGATTACAAATCAGGCACCGGAGACGAATAAACCAATGATTTTAAATGGCCCCACAAGTAATCTGGACATTGTCGCTGTGGGTACCTCTCCTGGTACAAACGACGAGCCAGCGCAGCATTGCCGTCCGCCTTACCGTACATGAAGTGTATCTCTGCCAGCTCTTGATTTGAATACATGTCGCACAGTCTAACGCCTACACAACACTGAATGTAACCTTCGCCTCGGAATGAACTGTCAGAGTGTCCTCTTAATATCTCCTTTGACGGCAACGACCTGCGGAAAGAAAAACGTTCCGGTGAATTTCAATGTTGTGAAGGCCATAACTCGGAAATAAAGCATTTCCGGACACATGTTGTAATGAACTATTTTGATTGTCTACGTGTGGGAAATACATACCTGAAATTATGCCCCGTATTTTTGAAACACTCTGTATATTATAAATTGTGTGTGGGTGTGTGTGTGTGTATTCCCCTTATGTTACGTAACTGATTTTGATTATGTGTAATTTTCTACTTTTTAAAATGTGTCTCAGTGAAACATACAGCAGAGTCCGTATAGGTCAGTTTCTATCTGATGCTTTTCCAATTCACTGCGGGCTAAAGCAGGGAGATGCACTATCACCTTTACTTTTTAACTTCGCTCTAGAATATGCCATTAGGAAAGTTCAGGATAACAGGCAGGGTTTGGAATTGAACGGGTTACATCAGCTTCTTGTCTATGCGGATGACGTGAATATGTTAGGAGAAAATATACAAACGATTAGGGAAAACACGGAAATTTTACTTGAAGCAAGTAGAGCGATCGGTTTGGAAGTAAATCCCGAAAAGACAAAGTATATGATTATGTCTCGTGACCAGAATATTGTACGAAATGGAAATATAAAAATTGGAGATTTATCCTTCGAAGAGGTGGAAAAATTCAAATATCTTGGAGCAACAGTAACAAATATAAATGACACTCGGGAGGAAATTAAACGCAGAATAAATATGGGAAATGCGTGTTATTATTCGGTTGAGAAGCTCTTATCATCCAGTCTGCTGTCCAAAAATCTGAAAGTTACAATTTATAAAACAGTTATATTACCGGTTCTTCTGTATGGTTCTGAAACTTGGACTCTCACTTTGAGAGAGGAACATAGGTTCAGGGTGTTTGAGAATAAGGTGCTAAGGAAAATATTTGGGGCTAAGCGGGATGAAGTTACAGGAGAATGGAGAAAGTTACACAACACAGAACTGCACGCATTGTATTCTTCACCTGACATAATTAGGAACATAAAATCGAGACGTTTGAGATGGGCAGGGCATGTAGCACGTATGGGCGAATCCAGAAATGCATATAGAGTGTTAGTTGGGAGACCGGGGGGAAAAAGACCTTTAGGGAGGCAGAGACGTAGATGGGAGGATAATATTAAAATGGATTTGAGGGAGGTGGGGTATGATGATAGAGACTGGATTAATCTTGCACAGGATAGGGACCGCTGGCGGGCTTATGTGAGGGCGGCAATGAACCTTCGGGTTCCTTAAAAGCCATTTGTAAGTAAGTAAGTAATTTTCTACTTTATTTTATATATTATGTAACTGATCTTGACCATTTGTAATTTTATATTATTTAACTGATCTTGTCTATTGTAATTTCCTACTATATTTTATGTAATTTCTAAGTTATTTTCTTTTGTGTTGTTTTGCAATCAAATTTTGTATCTCATGTATTTGTATTATTGAAACCTGGTTGAGTGGAAGAGAAGGCCTCATGGCCTTAACTCTGCCAGGCAAAATAAACCTACTACTACTGCTACTACTACTACTACTACTACTACTAGTACTACTACTACTACTACTACTACTACTACAACTACTACAACTACTACTACTACTACAACTACTACAACTACTACTACTACTACTACTACAACAACTACTACTACAACTACTACTACTACTACTACTACTACTACTACTACAACAACTACAACTACTACTACTACTACTACTACTACTACTGCTACAACTACTACAACTACTACTACTACAACTACTACTACTACTACTACTACTACTACTACTACTACTACTACTACTACTACTACTACTACTACTACTACTACTATATGGGTACAGTCACGAAGCTTGAGTTGTGAGGGTACTAGGAACAATAGTCTGTGCAGGTACTATTTCGCATTGTCTGCAATGAGGCGATAGTAGCTATCCTATCTATGGATGCTTATTTACTACGTATAGAGCTTCGTGACTGTATCCATACCTGCACAAACAGCGCTCAACGAGCGCGCGCGCTCCTTCCGAGCGTGAGAGCTGTGTTTACCGCTCGCCGAATCGGAGAGGAAGATACGTCAGAATGACATAGACTTGCTTTAGATAGAGGAGAGGGAAACGATCACCCAGCTATCTAGTGGGGTGGGGTGCAATGCGTATTCTCAGTAACTGTTTTACGTTGCTTACCTACTGCTACAGAACAGTATGGAGGAATCTAAAAGACGGAAAAGTAGTGATCAGGCAAATTTTTTCAATGTTGCATGGGGAAATGCTTATTTTTTCATAGCTGTTGGAGTAAATACTCAGTGCTTTATCTGCCACAACATTTTGAAAGGTAGAAAGAAACATAACATAATGCGTCATTACGAGTCCAGACATGAAGATACTAAAGATATTAATCTTCAACAATTTTAATATCTCTCTTCGGGGAAAAGACCAGCTCATTGTTGATATGTTGCATAAATTACGGGATTTCAGTCGTAAACTTACACTTTTCGTAAGTCAGTTTCGGGAAGGTAATATGGCTTACTTTCGAACGATAGAAACTGCTCGTGATGAAGCCATGTTAAACGATTATGTGCAGATATTAATTCAAATTCAAAATGAATTTAATTCTAGGTTCCAAGATCTTGTCTTAAGGTCCACACCTGTGGAGTAACGGTTAGCGCGTCTAGCCACGAAACCAGGTGGCCCGGGTTCGATTCCCGGGTCAATTTACCTGGTTGAGGTTTTTCCGTGATTTTCCCTCAACCCAGTATGAGCAAACGCTGAGTAACTTTCGGTGTTGGACCCCGGACTCATTTCACCGGCATTATCACCTTCTTCTCATTCAGACGCTAAATAACACAAGCTGTTCATAAAGCGTCGTAAAATAACTTACTAAAAATCTTAATTGGAAAGAAGTTTAAAGTTATCATAATAAATTCTTCAACACAAGTTGAAACTATGCCATATAAGTTACAGGTGGGCCTGGTTGGCGCAGTTGGTATAGCGCTGGCCTTCTATGCACGAGGTTGCGGGTTCGATTCCGGGCAGGTCGATTGCATTTAAGTGTGCTCATATAACCTCGTCATTTGCGAGCGTCGTTAAATAAAACATAACATTTAACGATTTACAGCTCGGACTTATTGATCTTCAATGTGGCCTAAGGGCTAAAGATCGTTTGAATAATACTACTAGCCTGGTTGAGTTTTACAAGACTAAACATTAGAAATAATATCCACGACTACACAGGCTGGCTGTGAAAATGATTGCTATGTTTGGCTCAATATTTATATTTGTGAGCAATGTTTTCTATAATCAACTTTAATAAAGGTAGACATCGAACATCCGTAACTGATGTTTCATTACGATCAGTAGGCTACTGTTCCTTTCAGCTGCCAACAGCGTAAAACCTCGTTTTGATGTACTGATAAATAAAAATATAACAAAGTGACATTGTACATTTAAGTAGCTATAGAATTTCTATCATTTCTATAAAATAAATATTTCTTTATTAATTAATAATAGTCCAAGATAGTTTTGCAAACACTGAACGGGAATTCATTTCATAAGCACTTGTAATAGTACTTCCTTTTGTGTACATGTGGTTGTATGGCCATGTTGCGTAGACTAAAAGTATATGGGCTGTAGCGAAATAATTCTCTTGATTCCTGTCGAGACATATTTTATTATTAAAAATTCAGGTTGCAGTTGCTGATTTTTCAAGTCAACTCCTGGGAAATTAAGAAGGAAGTTGATATAAATAAATGCTAGCCCTTGAAAGAAAACATCATGCACAACACTTTGACTTCTATTAATTACTTAAAATGTCATACTTTGCATATTTTCACTATATGGATATGGATTAATATTCTGGGGTAACTCGTCTGAAGCTAAACACGTTTTTGTTTTACAAAAGAAAGCTATAAGAATAATGGCCGGTGTGCATGAAAGGACCTCATGTAAAAATATTTTCCGAAACTTAGAAATCTTGACTTTACCTTGTGAATACATTCTTTCCCTAATGATGCTGTATATTAAGAACCAAGATAAATTCAGTACTAATCAAGACATTCATCATTTTAATACAAGACATAAATCAGATCTTCATCTACCCTCTGTCAGTCTAAGCTGTTTTAAAAAAAGGAGTTCGCTATTCATGTATAACAGTCTTCAATGCACTGCCTAATTATCTTAAAGATTTGAAGAACCACGAGAAAAGGTTCAGAAAAGAATTAACCAATTTTCTACGTACTCATACCTTCTACACAATTGATGAATTGTTTATGCTTGTGAATTGAATTATTCTACTTAAATGACATGTACAATTTTATATAGCTCAACTAAAATATGTTTTTATATTGACTTAATCTGTTTACTATGTATTGTATTTTTTTGTTATCATAACTGAAGAATTGTATGTACTGTAAATTGAATAGTATACTGTATAGGTCAACTGATGAATTGTTTAAGCTTATAAATTGAATTAATCTACTTCATATGAATTGTATAGCTTAACGAAAATAAGTTTGTAAATTGAACTAATTTGATTGTATATGTTTGTATAGTTTTGCTGATGAATTGTATATGTTCTTAAAATGATTACTAGTCTGTGTAGCTCTACTGATGAATTGTATATAGACCTACTGTAAATTGAATGGTAATATGCAGGGAAAGGATTTATATGTAAATACATATTTACTTATAAAGCTAATATAATTTATATTTTGCATTATCTTTATGTTTCACAATGTGTAGGGTTGAAAAATCCTACTTTTATTTTCCATATTTTTCCATATTTTAGAGTTTAGTACATATTTTCGTTAATTTCCATATATTTTCCATATTTCATATAAAACAGTCCATATTATATTAGGTTTAACAATAAAACAAAACAAAATTCCATTAACTTTTAAAAATACATTTCAACAATAGAGATTTAAACACATGTTCAGTAATCCCTTTAACATCAGAGTTATTTGAAAATTAGCAGTCCTATCAACAATGGGAAAGTAAGTTACAAAACTGTATTAATTTAATTTAAAATTTTTAACAGACTTCAGTTGTGCAGCTCAACAGTTAAATGCCAGTCAGAGTACACATAGGTTCAGTTTTGTAAATCATACTATAAAGACGGTAAATATGCCAAAAGTACGTCATTCAGTCAATTTAAAATCAAAACTAACAAGTTACATTTCAGAATTTAAAGAAGATGGTTTATCAACTGACAATAAAATATTATTTTGTAATTTGTGTCAGTGTGCAGTATCATCTACACAAAAGTTCCTGGTGCAACAACACATTACAACTAGTAAACATCAGGCCAACAAACAACTAAATTCCAAGCAGAGACAATTGTTTTTAACACAACCAACAACATCGAATGTAAGATCTGAGTTTAACATCGACCTGTGCCGTTCTCTCATCTCTGCTGATATTCCTCTCTACAAACTAAAGAATAAGGTCTTCAGGGAATTCCTTGAAAAATATACTCAACATACAATCCCGGATGAGTCAACACTTAGGAAGACGTATGCTCCATCCATCTACGATGAGACAATACAGAAGATAAGAGATGAAATTAAAGATAGTTCAATTTGGGTTTCCATTGATGAGACTCCCGACAAAGAAGGTAGACTTGTTGGTAATGTAGTTATCGGTTTGTTAAGTGAACAATATTCTGAACGAATTCTTTTACATTGTGATGTTCTAGAAAAGTGCAATAACAAAACTATAGTTAAACTGTTCAACGAAGCTATGGGTATCCTGTGGCCAAAGGGTATTATGTACGATAATGTGTTATTCTTTATTAGCGATGCTGCCCCTTATATGGTCAAAGCTGGACAAGCATTATCTGTTGTATATCCTAAATTGACTCATTTTACTTGTGTGGCGCATGCATTTCATCATGTGGCAGAAGTGGTCAGAGACAATTTCCCTAAAGTAGATTTGTTGATTTCATCAGTGAAAAAAGTATTTCTCAAAGCTCCCAGTAGAGTTAACGTGTTGAAAGAAATGTACCCTGAAATTCCATTGCCACCAAAGCCAATTTTAACTAGATGGGGTACATGGCTAGAAGCAGTTGAATATTATGCCGAACATATAGACTCTATTAACAATGTTCTCCTTGCATTGGACTCTGAAGATGCAGTCTCAATTGATACTGCGAAAACAGTTACCTGTGACATAAGTGTGAAGAATGACTTAGCTCACATTCAGCATACATTTTCATGCATCATAAAAACGCTCAAAAGTCTCCAAAATAGGCACCTTTCACTATCTGAAAGTTTTGAAATTATAAATAGTACTGTGGAACAACTGAATCGTGGTAGAGGTAAAGTTGCAGATGCAGTAAGAGCTAAGGTGGACACTGTACTTTCAAAAAACCCTGGATATGAAGAACTACAAAAGGTTGTTGCTGTGATGAGTGGTGAATCAACAGTGAAGATTAACTTGGACTTATCCCCAGCAGACATTGTGAAATTGAATTATGTACCAGTTACTTCTTGTGACGTCGAACGCTCTTTTAGTCAGTATAAATCTATCCTCAGAGACAATAGAAGAAGATTCACTTTTCAGCACTTGAAAGAAATGTTTGTAACCTATTGTTATGGTAACAGACAATAAAAATTGTGTTTTGTTGAAACTACATTGGAAGATAAGGTACGTCCATTATATTTTTTGTTTAGTTTGATTAAAATGTACCAATATTTAACGTACATAGTCATTTTTTTATAATTTTAAGTCCATATTTAATTCCATATTTTGGTAAAAATCCATATTTAATTCCATATTTTGGTAAAAATAACTGCATATATATTTACATATTTCATATATTTTTAGTCCATATAAATCCGTTCCCTGGTAATATGTATAGCTCAACTGATGAATTGTTTATGATTATAAATTGAATTAATCTACTTGATATTAATTGCTCAAATTTGTATAGCTTAATGAAAGTATGCTACTTTGTATTGTATATATTTGTATAGTTTTGGCCAATGAATTGTATATGCTTTAAATTGAATAGTAATCTATATAGCTCTACTGATAAATTGTTTGTGTTTGTAATTTGAAGTAGTTTGCATGATATGTATTATCAATTTCTGTATATCACAACTGGCTGAATTGTTTATGCCTTAAATTTAATTAAATTGTTTTGTATTATACATATAGCTCAACTTATGAATGATCGTTTGCGTTTGTAAATTTAATAATCTGATTGGCTATGTATTGTATACTTTTAGTAGAGCCATCGATGTAGCTCAGTCGGCAGACTCGCTGGGCTGCTGATCCGGAGCTGCGTTCGGGCTTGGGTTGGATCCCCCTTTGGTCTTTGGTTTCTTACGAGGTTTTCCCCAGCCGTGGGACTGAAGCCGGATGGTCTATGGCGAGTCCTTGGCATCAACCCCTTTGATTTGATTACCCCCCTTTGATTTGATTACCTGGTTGGGTTTTTCCGAGGTTTCCCCCACCAAAAGGCAAATGCCGGGTAATATTTTGGCGAATCCTCGGACCTCATCTCATGTCACTACACCTCGCCAAAAAAAAAAAAATTGCACAAAATTGTAAAAATTGTAGAAAATTACTAAATTGTAAAACTATAAAAATTTGTAAAAATTGTAATTGTAATATTGTAAAATGTTGACTTGTTCCACATCTTAAAGCTTCATTGCTCATGTAAGATCTATGGAATAAAATAAATGAATGAATGAATTTGCATTTTAGGGACGGAATATCTTAGGGCTATAGCATTCGTCTTTCTAAAGCGCTCTGTTGAATGATTATATCTCTGTTCCGAGAGGCGAAATGATCTTCGACGTTAGAATTTATCTAGTTGGGATTTGTTAATAAGGTATAAGGTAACAGTGCTAAAGGTGTTTATTTTTGCTTAAAAACTCACCGTCCTCGGCTGCATTTAAAGGCGCGAATATCACGTCAAAGTCGACCTGGCTAGAGCAGTCGGTATAGCTCTGGCCTTCTGTGCTCGAGGTTGCAGGTTCGATCCCGGCCCAGGTCGATTGCATTTAAGTGTGCTTAAATGCGACAGGCTCATGTCAGTAGATTTACTGACATGTAAAAGAACTCCTGTAGGACAAAATTCCGGCACATCCGGCGACTCTGATTCTGCAGTTGCGAGCGTCGTTAAATAAAACATAACATATAGTCTAAGAGGAATATAGAAAATGAAATAAAATAAAGTAGGAAATAAACATTAAAATAACAGCGGAAATGAATTTATATAGTATAATATTAACATAGAGAAGAATAATATCGTACGTGAATAAAGTAGGACAATTTATATAAAAAAAATATATAAATTCCAAAATTATAGAATATAAATATAATATAGGCTGATTAATTCATACACATAGGCTATAAATTTATTTAATCAAATTGAAGACATTAACACGTTTCCAATTTTCTTGTTATATTTTAGTGGGTTACATGTTAGAAGTTCTGGGTGTAATTTAGCTAAAGAATTATATAACCGAGGGCCAAAATTAATGCTATGCTTTAGACCAGCAGATGTGAAACATTTAGGTTCTACTAATGTTAAATTATTATTTAGTCTTGTGTCATGATTATGTGCCTGTAATATAAACTTATTACGATTTTATGATAAACTTTTAACAGAGTAGGCTATATTTATTTTTATTGTTCTCCTGAAAAATAGCAATTTTGACAAGGGTTGTTTTTGTAATAATGTCTTCAATTGTGGCTGCAGGAAATACAATTCGGGGCATTCTTGGCGGAGGAGGATGGAAATTGTATTGTAAAGTGAATGGTGGACATTTTGAGCATCTTCTGTGAACTTGCAATGTAAAGAACCACGTCATTAAACGACACTCTCAGAAAAGTAGCTGTTGTCTCTTTCTAACTGTTCCAGTCATCATCTCCATAATGAAGCGGGCATGGCCATAAGTTTATATGAAAAAATACAGGGTGATTCACGAGGAAAGGTAAAAAATTTAGGATGTGAATTCTGAAGTCATTCTAAGTGAAAAAGTTCATATGAATATGGGTCCGTTTTCGAACGGTTACGGAGATATGGCTCTTTGATTTCACAAAAACTTCTGAGATTTCACTGTACTAACTCGCATTTAGAGACAGATAACGGACAAATTTAAAGTTTATATTCACGCATGCATACATACCTAATATTGTAGAAGTCGGAGATCGATGTTTTCGCACATTTTCAAAGGTACCTCCTTCTGCTCCAATGCACTGTTGCGCTCGGGCGTGAATCGCGCTCATCGCTCGGGAGAGTTGCATGTGGCTATTCTTTATGCCGCATCCAAAACACGGTCGATTAGCGCCTCTCTCGTTGCCCCGTTCCATTGCTATACCAAGTCTTTCACCCAACCCCATAGACAGTAAATACTCTTCGATATGGTACCCTTCTGTTCGGAAAGCGTCGTTCATATTCAGCGACGGCACGCAAGGAACTTCCATCGCACAAACCATAAACATACACAGTATCAGCATATTCTGCAATCGAAAATGTATAATGCATCTTGAGAAACAACACTTCAGATAACTGGACCTGTATAACTACTGTACTGTAGGTAGCTGACTGAACTGCTGTGAACTGATAAGTGATAGTGTAGGCTATTTGTGTTATCTGCGGGTTCTGTGTCATTACACCAGACAACGGCAGGCGATTGGACATTTGTAATGCCCCACCACCCGGTTTCTTTCTCTTATCTACATCGCTCACAATGCAGATTCCAATGTTACGTCATTCATTGCGGTCGGTGACCTTGTCTCAAGTTCTCAAGTCAGCAGCATATACTGGGTGTTCATTTCAAAGTGTGTCATGACGTCACTGTTGTTGGGACACCGATTTGAAGCGAGTTTCAGCTTATATGTTAGAGAAGTTGCCTATTACTTAAGGCGTTCTTCAATCTGAACTTGAGAACGTGTACGGTATAACTTGAATGTCGTAGCAACAGATGGCGGTCTGTACGATCTGTGTGCTACCATAATCTCTTCCGAACTGTGTTTTGCGCCGGCAAGTCGTACGCAGGGTATTTGTTGTCATCGGTTGCGTACGGTAACATTCCACAATACAAATCAAATGCTCCGTGTCCATGTTGACCGTCCAAGTTAATGTCAACAAATACGTAAGTAATCGTCTTAACCCTCTCCCCATATCCCGACAGTACGTATTTCCAAACAGTTCACATTACTGCCACTACCGGCGTTACCGTACGTATCGGTACGTACTCTTCACAATGAACGCCGTACTTGCTAGGCAACTTCTTTACCTCTTAGGTTATACAACTCTGCGGAAGTGTAGGAAGATTGAATTCTCTAGGCTCATCAGCTAGCCACATGACGGCATACAGCGAGCCATGACACATTTTGAACTGAACACCCAGTAGTAATGTCTGATTCACATTGGGCGAGACGTTTTACCAAAAAAAAAAAAAAATGCATCTAGCTCCGCCATCGTTCGAAAACGGACCTATGTTCATATGAACTTTTTCACTCAAAATGACCTAAGATATCGTATCCTAAATTTTTTTACCTTTCCTCGTGAATCACCCTATATGTTTCATTTTCAGTATAGAATACTCTGCACTACTTTATAGTAGACAATTACGACTCGCTCTTTATTAGTAAAGGTAACGTCACTACAAATTTGTGTCATTGTATTGATTCATAGAGAAAGTGAAAAACAAAATATGTAGCTATTTAATGCGCATTTTGCGTGGAAGTCACTTGGTGCGTGAGAATTTCACAATCATGATGTCAACCCAGAAGCTCTTGTTGTGGCTCCGATTTTCTCGTAACATATGAAAACATAAAAAGTAATGAAAAAATCAGTTTAGCCATGTTTCTGATTTATTCTTCCATGCAATGGAATATATGATACTAGTGGTTTGTTCAGCAAATACTGCTGCAAACTAAGTTCGTTAGACGTTCAAATAAAAATTTTTCAGATTTATTTTCAATGAAGAATACTTGTCTTTTTGATAGTTATTTGCTTCCATAATAATGAAACATACTCCCTCTGAATGGATTTTTTTAGGCCAAATACTTTTTCTTGAACCTATCCAACTGCAGTTTTTGAGTTTCAACGCGAAAACGCAAATATCAATGTCAGGACGATAGCAGTAGCTATTTCAGGTCATTGTGGATTGTAGGCAAAAGTTAAAAAAATGTCAGGTTTGCTAAACTTTCGAACAATAGCATTTTCGTATAACTGCTGCATGTAGAACTTGAAATGTAGACGGTAAAATCATTTTATTCTACTAAGAGATCTTGCTGAAATGATCTGGAGATTACAAAAATTTCTAGGTCTCTTATTTTATCAGTAAGTAATACATTTTGATCTTTCCTTAGGAACTGTAATTTTTGCGCTCTCTCGAGCCAATACTGAAGACAATGACACATATCAATATCTACAGTACACCGTCATTAAGTATATGAAAAAGACCCAACCCCACTGGGTTAATAAGTATAAAAAATATTTGATTTTTAATAACAATATTATTATCTTACTTAAGTTTTGTAGTTATATATAGCAGCCACTCAGTAAATTATAGAAATGAAGATCTAAATTAAGATATTCTCTACATTTACTTACATAACCACAAAACGTTTCACTTTCATGTCATCAATATAGCATCAATATTATGTACAATTAATGAAAAATAGATGCATCATGATATTAACTACAATAATATTTAATTTCTAATGGTAATAATGTCATCAAACCACCTCAAGTTTCGTAGATTTGAATATCCAATACACAGCTGTACTCAGAAAATTATACACTGCAGAATCAGTTTTTAATAACAAATTGAATTGAGCTCTAAATATGTCGGCAATCCTGCAGGTCATGGCCTTCGTGTAATAGCCTGTTGTTTATTGTAGTGTGTGTTTTGTTCTGAAATTCAATCAAGTCGGCCGTGAATACAATTAATTAGTTCTCAAAACTGACGAAAGATGGATTTTGGGAAAAAGGAAAATGATGTAGGAAAATTGACATTTCACTGAAAACTACTACTTTTCCGAAAACATTGGGTTCCAAGCTTCAAAATGAGGGGTCATTTATTAAAATCCGTTCAGCCGTTTTCCCGCAATTTCCATTACCAGTTCAAATTATATTTATAGATTTAGGTAATATTATCGTACGAGTATATTTTATTCATTCCATTTATTTTTTGCTTCTGCTTCGTTCATGCATTCCTCTTTTTTTTTATTCATGCATTAATTTATTAATTCTTTTTCAATGAATGATTATGCATTTGTATTCGAAGTTTTAGAACTTAAATTAAAGAGTGAAGAGTCCACTGCAAGAATGCTGGATGTCACTTTCTTATCGAAAATGAACCAAGACTGTCAATGCATAGCTTAAGACATATACAGAGTGATTTATATAGAACTGACACATTTCTTTCATTAATTGTTTCAACACGAATTGTGCTAGCGACAACTTATTATACCTAAAATGTAGAGGAATTTTGGGAGATTATTTACCTCTATAGCAAATGTTGTCCGGCGTTGTCAAATCCGGAGATCTCGGTGGCCACAGGTTCCTGGAAATTATTCGGTCGTCACATAACCGGATAAATGGAACCATGCTTCATCTGTGAACCATGTGATGGGCAATATGGCAGGATTTTGCACAATGAACGTCTGAAACCAACGACAATAAGTCACTAGATGCGCAGATGTTTATGTTTTATTCTTATTGTTGGCAGCTGTTTTCGACATTTTGTGTCAACATGAAAATGCAGTACACATTAAATCAACGACTCTTCCTTGTGAAGCAATACTGGATTACGAATTCAATTACAGCTACTCAAAGGACATACCAGAGAGAATTTGGTGTTCGCAATCCTCCCAAAAGAAACACAATACTGGGACTGGTAAAAAAATTGGAAACAACTGGATCTCTGGTGAGTGAAAAGGGAAAGCATCGTTCATCTAGGCTTCCCACGGTTGTTGTTGATGTAAGAGCACGACTGGAGCAGTCACCCAAAAAATCATTAAGACGTTTGTCACAGGAGACAGGGTACACCTACTCAATGTGTCAGAGAGTCTAAAGCCATGTAGGGTTACGGTTGTTCGTCAGCTACAGGAACCAGATAAGGATAAAAGATTGAATTATTGTCGTTGGTTTCAGACGTTCATTGTGCAAAATCCTGCCATATTGTCCATCACATGGTTCACAGATGAAGCATGGTTCCATTTATCCGGTTATGTGACGACCGAATAATTTCCAGGAACCTGTGGCCACCGAGATCTCCGGATTTGACAACGCCGGACAACATTTGCTATAGAGGTAAATAATGTCCCAAAATTCCTCTACATTTTAGGTATAATAAGTTGTCGCTAGCACAATTCGTTTTGAAACAATTAATGAAAGAAATGTGTCAGTTCTATATAAATCACTCTGTAGAATGTACATAGAGTTATATGGCATTAATACTGATAGTCATTGTCCAGTAATGATCGGAAAATCACAGTTAAGCTTTGAGCGCTAAGCATTTCAAGCTTTCAATTGCCTCTCCTGCAAAATGTATTCCAAATGACATCCATCATTCTTGCAGTGGACTCTTCAAGTAATAAATGTTTTACGTACTTTTCAAATTTTATGATCAAGCTTCTTATACTAAAATTATCATAAAAGTAAACATAATATACATATTTAAGAGGAATAACCTTACACACTTTTGATAACGTTTTATAGCACGTGTCGCAAAAGCCACACATGTTTCAAGTGTTGTCACGCAATGATGCCTAAATTGCTGAAACCGAATTAATAAATCATGATCAAGAAGTAAAGATAATAAAGCGACACTGCGGTAGTCCGTAAAAACTCATTCTTCGTGAAACATAGCTTTAAAAAGGTTAATTTCAATGCAAATATTAGGTAGGCCATGATGTTTCTATGGCAACAAAAGAATTGTTTTCATAGTGCTTGACTTTTGTTACTAAAAGACGCTGCAACACGTTTTCAAGCGATGAATATGTGGATATGATACTTATTTACGGAGAATGGAGGAAACCTTCACAGGAAAGTTATGGGCTGTATTTTGAACGTTATTCAGAAAAGATAACCTTCTAAAATGCTTTCGTCTGACTTGAACATAACTTCGTCATGATAAAGAATGATCAAATAACATACAACCAGAACGTAAGAAAAAAGTGACTTGTGAGAATAATTCAGTACTCAGTAGCAATTTGAATATTTTGTATTGCTATTCACTTTTTCAAAAATATACCATATAAAAAAAACTAAAAATGATATTTACACTTAATTTATTTTAATAAACTGAATACAAAGCTGGGGTACTTCATTCTATCATTTGATTAAGAATATAAGAAGATTGTGGAATGAAATACAGGATAGCCCATTTAAAAACATAAATTTGTATTATCATGAATTTCTGTAACACTCTGTATAATTGCCAACTACTCCAAACGGTAGACTTTGGTCAACACTGTAACGTAAATGCAAAACTATTTTTAGATACACTAAAACGTGTTAGTTATGGGGGTATTCCAAGGATATGGGACACCCTATATACCACCATGACCTCGTAAAAATGGATTATGAAGGGATCGATATTACGTGATGAAGATCAAGTTTATGTTTTGCTAGTTTCCTTGGAAACGAGATATTCTTAAACAGTGAACCATTTTTGTTTCAGTTCGTTAGCTTGGTGTTTTAGGAGAAACAATTCTTATGAAATAATAATCCATGTGTTAAGAGTACTCCTGTAATGGTTTCAGCACTGTAAGTAAGGTTCCTTCGGTGTGAAAAATCGTGTCGTAAAGATGACTTGTACTTCTCTATTCCGTGCTATGTACTTGCGTTTCACAACTTTTCAGCTCTATTAGGTCTATATCTGTTTACGGTTTATTTTCTTAAACTAGCACTTAAAAGACGTGCATTAATGTAATAATTTACTATGTACTCAAGTAAGAATCCACACTTTAATTTTTCAAATTACACACGATATTTTTATAACACAAAAAATATGATAGGCTATAACTTAATTTATAAATTATGACTTGTAATTTGAAATATGTAATGATTATTCTTTCGACTGAAATTCACAAATATTGTTTAGTGATATATATTTTAAGATAAATGTATCAACTTTATACGTCATGTATACGCTTGAATTCCATACTTTCTTTCCTGTTCCGAATATTACTTTTTCATTTGAGAAAATCAGTATTTAAATTGATAGTAATATTAAAATGTATTAATGCTCTATAATGGAAATCTAGAAAAACCTTTTGACAGAGTTGATTGGAATAAACTGATGGGGATCCTAAAGAAAATTAATGTGGATTGGAAAGAGAGAAGGCTGTTCAGTAATCTTTATATGAAATAACGAGTGAAAGTCAGGATAGGAGAAGAAATGTCAGAAGGAAGTGAAATTGAGAGAGTAGTACGTCAAGGTTGTTCTTTATCACCTACACTGTTCAACACCTACTTGGAGGATTTAGTAAAGAACTGTTTTAAGAACATGGGAGGAGTGATAGTAGGAGGAAGAAGAATAAAGTGCATAAGATTTGCTGATGATATGGCGTTGTTAGCAGAAGGGGAAATGATACTAAAGGATATGCTACTGGAGCTAAATGACAGCTGAGAGCATTATGGGATGAAGATAAATGCAAATAAGACGAAGACCATGGTCATAGGAAGAAAAATACAAAAGATAAACTTGTGAATTCTAAATGAGGCAGTAGAGCAAGTGGACAGCTTCAAATACTTGGGGTGTACTATAAGCAGTAACATGAGCTGCTGCCAGAAAGTCAAATGGAGGATAGCAATGTCCAAGGAAGCTTTTAATAGAAAAAGGAGCATTTTCTGCGAATCTCTGAAAAAATAACTAAGGAATAAACTAGTGAAGTGCTTTGTATGGAGTGTGGCATTTTATGGGGCAGAAACATGGACATTACGCATTACGACGAAGTGAAGAGAAGCGAATAGAAGCATTTGAAATGTGAATATGGAGAAGAATGGAACGTGTGAAGTGGACAGACGGAATAAGAAATTATGCTGTTTTGGAAAGAGAAAGTGGAGAAAGAATGATGCTGAAACTGATCAGGAAGATCAGTTGGATCACTGGCTGAGAAGAAACTGCCTACTGAAGGACGACATTAAGATATATGGATCATATGAGGAAACGAAGAGGAAGACAGAAAATAAGAAGGACTGGAGAATGCTGGATTTGCAGTGAAAGACCTGTCCTTGGGCAGAACATTAAATGAATGAATGAGAATCAAATATTACATTTTTAAATAGTACCCATGAGTAGGCCTAACTGTTATGAAGGAAAATTGCTGCCTTCGCTTTCCTTTTTGTTCAAGCAAAAGTGTATTATATTCACTGACTTGGCGATGTGTACTATTTTAAATTGCTTACAATAATTCAGTTAAGAGAGTTATATCTCTTTCGAAATTCCAATTTATTTCTTCGACTCATTGAGGTTGGTTCTTACACAGGAATATGGTGATCTATTCCCAGAAAATGTTGTTGCCTGTTACCTTATGATTTGTCAAGTTGCCAGACGATATCAGCGCCAAACAGCTGAGATTCTGAGGTATCCCCTATTAACCACTACCCTATAAGTCTAGGTCTATTAGCTACTTTCCTCTACGGGCAAAATATCGGCTGCCAAAAGGTCTAGGGTTAATAAATGTCTTATAATTTCAGTCTCTTTGTGTTATGGTCTGCGCAATCAATATAGATGCTATTAGGATATTTGGTCAACATAATCCATTAGCATGCTAGAAATAACTGAATTGTAACCACGAAAATTAATAATTTTCTTTTTATATATTACTGTCCACACCTGTGGAGTAACGGTCAGCGCGTCTGGCTGCGAAACCAGGTGGCCCGGGTTCGAATCCCGGTCGGGGCAAGTTATCTGGTTGAGGTTTTTTCCGGGGTTTTCCCTCAACCCAATACGAGCAAATGCTGGGTAACTTTCGGTGCTGGACCCCGGACTCATTTCACCGGCATTTTCACCTTCATTTCATTCAGACGCTAAATAACCTAGATGTTGATACAGCGTCGTAAATTAACCCAATAAAAATATATATTACTAGTGGCTTGTGCAGCAAATGCTGCAAACTAAGTTCATTAGACGTTCAAATAAACATTTTTCAGATTTATTTTCAATGAAGAATACCAGACATTGGGAAAGTTATTTGCTTCCATAATAATGAAAGATACTCTCTCTCGAGCCAATACTGAAGAGAACCACGCATATAAAATATCTACACCACACCGCCATTAAATATATGAAAAAGACCCAACCCCACTTGATTAATAACTATAAAAATATTTGATTTTTAATAATAATATTATCTTACGTAAGTTTTATAGCTTTCAGTAACATATACTATATATACTATATAGCCGCCACTCAGTAAAATATAGAAATCAAAATCTAATTTAAGTTATTCTCTACATCTACTTATATAACCCCAAAACGTTTCACTTTCGTATCATCAATATAGCATTAATATGTATAATTATTGAAAAATAGTCGCATCATGGCATTAACTACAATGATATTTCATTTCTAATGGTAATAATGTCATCAAACCACCTCAAATTTTGTAGTTTTTAATATCCAATACACAGCTGTACCCAGAAAATTACACACCACAGAATCGAACCTGTAAATTATTTTTAGTAAGTTAAGTTTTTAATAAACAATTTAATTTGGGCTCTAAATATGTCAGTAGTCTTGCAGATCATGGCCTTCGTGTAATATTGTTTACTGTAGTGTGTGTTTTATTTTATTCTGAAATGCAATTAGCTAGTTCTCAAAACTGACGACAGATGGATTTTGGAAAATAGGAAAATTATGTTGAAAAATTGACATTTCACTGAAAACTACTATTTTTCTGAAAAACTTTGAGTTCCAAGGTTCCCGTAATTTCCATTACCAGTTCAAATAATATATATATATGTATGTATATGTATATGTAGAAGGTATTTTCATGTACCGAAGTACATATGATAAATTTCCGTGCAGATATTCTGCGTCATCATAGGATGAAAGATGAGTGGAACGGAGAAAAATTCTCTCTGGCACCAGGATTTAAACCCGAGTTTTCAGCTCTACGTGCTGATGCTCTATCCACTAAGCCACACCGGATTCCCATCCCGATATCGGATCGATCCAATCCCGGTGCCGGAGAGAAATTTTCTCCGTTCCACTCATCTTTCATCACAATTTTCTTTTTGCCTAGCTTCTCAAGTTAGATTTGCGATAATGCATTAGTTTCCCCGTACTGTGAAATCTAGCAAAGAGAAGAAAAATTTAGTGTACTAAAATTATACATATCATTATAGCAGGAAAAACAAAAATGAATCAAATATAGTATATAGCCTACTGGAGATGTGTAGACCCCATGGGGAGATATACAGAGTTAGTTAAAAGTCCCGCACCACCTAAATATCTTTTGAAGCATGTGGTTCAGTGACATGAAACTTGGTATGTGGGGATAACCATATACTAAGAACTCAATAATGATATTACCGAATTCTTTCTACTTCCGGTTTAACCGGAAGTAACTCTAACTCTCTTATTTTAAATGGAACACCCAATATATATTTTTTTATTTTTGAATAGTGCTCGTTAAGAGCTTTTCAAAAAGTATCCACACGTGATAATTCTGTACAAATTCAGTGTTGCTAAGTCAAGAAAACAGAAAAGTGTATCGAATATTAAAATAATAAAATACTCCTTCCTTAACAAAAACAAAACAAAGCTAGCTCACCTTCTAATTTATGTGTCCAAATTGGTAGCCCTCAGCTGCTTTACAATGTGTCATTCGATCATAGAAACCGTTTAAGGAATGATTTAACCAGGCTTTAGGAATATCTTGCACCACTTCCATTTTTATTTAGCAACGCTGAATTTGTACAGAAGTATCAAGTGTGGGTACTTTTTGAAAAGCTCTTAATGAGCTTTATTCAAAAATAAAAAAAAGATATTGGGTATTCCATTTAAAATAAGAGAGTTGGAGTTACTTCCGGCTAAACCGGTAGCCCTCAGCTGATTTACAATGTGTCACTCGATCATAGAAACCATTTAAGGAATGATTTAACCAGGCTTTAGGAATATCTTGCACCACTTCCATTTTTATTTAGCAACGCTGAATTTGTACGAAGTATCAAGTGTGGGTACTTTTTGAAGAGCTCTTAATGAGCTTTATTCAAAAATAAAAAAAGATATTGGGTGTTCCATTTAAAATAAGAGAGTTGGAGTTACTTCCGGCTAAACCGGTAGCCCTCAGCTGATTTACAATGTGTCACTCGATCATAGAAACCATTTAAGGAATGATTTAACCAGGCTTTAGGAATATCTTGCACCACTTCCATTTTTATTTAGCAACGCTGAATTTGTACAGAAGTATCAAGTGCGGGTACTTTTTGAAAAGCTCTTAATGAGCTTTATTCAAAAATAAAAAAAGATATTGGGTGTTCCATTTAAAATAAGAGAGTTGGAGTTACTTCCGGCTAAACCAGTAGCCCTCAGTTGATTTACAATGTGTCACTCGATCATAGAAACCATTTAAGGAATGATTTAACCAGGCTTTAGGAATATCTTGCACCACTTCCATTTTTATTTAGCAACGCTGAATTTGTACAGAAGTATCAAGTGTGGGTACTTTTTGAAAAGCTCTTAATGAGCTTTATTCAAAAATAAAAAAAAAAGATATTGGGTGTTCCATTTAAAATAACAGGGTTGGAGTTACTTCCGGCTAAACCGGTAGCCCTCAGCTGCTTTACAATGTGTCACTCGATCATAGACCATTTAAGGAATGATTTAACCAGGCTTTAGGAATATCTTGCACCACTTCCATTTTTATTTAGCAACGCTGAATTTGTACAGAAGTATCAAGTGTGGGTACTTTTTGAAAAGCTCTTAATGAGCTTTATTCAAAAATAAAAAAAGATATTGGGTGTTCCATTTAAAATAAGAGAGTTGGAGTTACTTCCGGCTAAACCGGTAGCCCTCAGCTGATTTACAATGTGTCACTCGATCATAGAAACTATTTAAGGAATGATTTAATCAGGCTTTAGGAATATCTTGCACCACTTCCATTTTTATTTAGCAACGCTGAATTTGTACAGAAGTATCAAGTGCGGGTACTTTTTGAAAAGCTCTTAATGAGCTTTATTCAACAATAAAAAAATATATATATTGGGTGTTCCATTTAAAATAAGAGAGTTGGAGTTACTTCGGGTTAAACCGGAAATAGAAAAATCTCGGTAATACCATTATTAAGTTCTTAGTATATGGTTATCCCCACATACCAAGTTTCATGTCACTGAACCACATGCTTCAAAAGTTATTTAGGTGGTGCGGGACTTTTAACTAGCCCTGTATACAATGAAACATGCATTACAAATACATTTACTTCGCCACAGATGAGAGAACAAAAATTTTGACCAATCTGAGTAGGGTTTTTCACAGTCACAAAGGCAAATGCCGGATTGGAAATTCACATGCCATGATTCATCACCGCTTCAGTCACCAATATCATAAACATTAATCAAAATCTAAAATCAGTTAGGCCTACATGAATACAAAGCCATCTACACAACACAATAGAAACAGAAACTCAACAATAGTAAAAACGGCCTTCTGGTATACCTACAGAACATCAGTAAATTTAACAGAAATACGAGTATACTGAATTAGATCATTATCCCTCCCGTAAAAGCAATGTGACATTCATCTTTTCTCGCCTGTACTCTTTGAATGAAGAAAACTCAATGTCAAAGCAAGCTAGCGCAATTCAGTTATTCAGCTAATGTTGGCTGATCTCAGTGGCTGGTCGCTTTACAGAACCTCTTTCTGTGTTCAGAGTTGTTTTGTGTCTACTATACAATAATTCACAACAGCGACATAGCTTCAGTCAAGGAATTATTGATTCTGAACAGATGCATTGTAGGACCCACCCGAGTATTCCATAGTATCGATTATATATTGCATACTTTCGACTACTATATCAAGTATGCCATCTTAATAAAGCTAAAGCATACTACAAACATAATAAAACCAACGACAATGAAATTAAGCTCACATTTTGTCACCTTTGTTATAGGCTACAATATATTATATTTTATCTATACTAATAATAAATCTGTAGCCGACATTTTTCTGGTAATTTTCGATTTTCAAAAAATAATTGGTCCAAACATATAATTAATCACCCTGAAACCGAAAATCGCTTTTTTGAAATTTTTGTTTGTATGTCTGTCTGTCTGTATGTTTGTTACCTTTTCACGAGATAATGGCTGAACGGATTTCGATGAAAATTGGAATATAAATTAAGTTCGTTGTAACTTAGATTTTAGGCTATATGGCATTCAAAATATATTATTTAAAAGGGGGGGTTATAAGGGCGCCTGAATTAAATAAATCGAAATATCTCGCTTATTATTGATTTCTGTGAAAAATGTTACATAACAAAAGTTTCTTTAAACATCATTTGCGATAAGTTTTATTCCTTGAAAAATTTTGATAGGACTGATATTTAATGAGATAAATGAGTTTCAAAATTAAAATAACTGCCATCTAAGGCCGTGTAATGAATTAAAAAGAAATGACTTCGTCTATAAGGGGCCTTGGACAGCAACAATCGAAAGCTATGAAAGATAGCCTACAGAGAATGTTTCTGTGTTTGTATGAAGTAATATCGGAAGCTAAATTAACCGATTTGTATAATTAATTATTATTTCACCATTGGAAAGTGTAGTTTCTCTAGATGGACATAATGCTATAATGTTATTACAGTAACTTCTGAGTGAATCGAGGACAGGTAAGATTAAAATAGCTTCTTATGCACAGAAAACTTGACAGGCTATTCTGTACATTCATTCCTATTTCCTAAAATAATTTTTATGACCAAATGAGTGGTCTCTGGATCAAAATGATCGCATTTTAATTATGCAAATACAATTTAAATTAAGTAACATAATAAACGATTTATCCTTCTATCAAACACGAATGTTCCCTGGATCAAATGTCCTATTTTAATTATGTAATTACTTTATATTTATTTCTAACGGGTGCAGCGGAGCGGACGGGTACGGCTAGTTCAAAATAAAGTTAAAGAAACAAACCAAAACTAAACTTAGAACTTAAACATTTTACAACAAATTTAGTGTGTGGTTCACGTAAAATACTAATTTTACTTCATTTATACTATATTTTTAGTCCTGGGAAAATACTAGTATTTCACAAAAACACTTTTTACTAGTATTTTCTCTGGACCAAAAAATTAAACAAACATTGGTGTAAAAATTAGCATTTTACCATGGACATCACTGGAGATGTTCATTTTCTCCTCCGTTATCCAAGTGATTTCACAAAGTGCTACGACACGATGTTCCTGTGTTTATCATTTAATACCTTGTATTTTCCGATGACATATCCACATGAGTGCATCTCGTTTACTTTTACATTTCTTCAAACTCATCCCGGGATTACATGTTTCGCAGAACATTCCACTCCTAAATAAACCACAATCACATAAAAAAATCACAGAACATACCTGTATTCATGGATAAAGCAACTAAAAAGATTCTCTTTATAATTCCATAATAATTTCAAAGGGGAGAATGTGATCCACTTGTTTTTTATATTTAACTATAGCATATGAAATTTCCACTATGATTAAAATCAAACTAATTTACAACAATATTCTTTGGTTGGCAACATAATAAAAACGATATATATCGATAATTTAATTAATTGAAACGCTACTTCCGTTGACCTTTTTTTGCGGCTTTGCATATTCTTATATTTAGGGTGGGTCCTATAATGCATCTGTTCCATTGATTCTGCAATGTATGAATGAAAATAATTGACTCCACAATAATTTAAACACTTTATTTCCAAACTAAACATTAACATAGTATGATTAAACATATCGTTACCTGAAATAGATTACATAAATAATGCTTGTACATTATGCGAACAGGTTTTGTAATTAAATATACGGTAGTTAAACAATCATAAAATATTTATTGAAATATAATATTCATTAGAGGAACGAGTGTTTTGATAAACATTGTTTAATGTCATGTTTTGATATTCATGTAGAGAAAAAGAACTGTAATTGCACAGTCGCTAAAATCGTTCGTCACTAACGCGGTTACAGAACTTAGATATCGTATATTGGTGAATTGAAATGTATCTTTCTAAAATATGTAGTTTCGACATTTGTGTCACTTCAATATAAACAACCCCGGGCCAAAAATTCGTCAAAGTACACGTTCGATCGATACATCATATAGGCTAAAGAAATTGTGTTTTGATTTTCTTAAAATTAAGTTTATCTTCGACACTGAAATATGTTTCATCGATGCTGTTTGGAAAGTTTTTTTTGCATAAAGATTAGCCTACTGTTCGTTAACAGAAAACCACAAATTTAAGTCACACAGAAAGTGTGCACTCAATTCTGGGTTCTGACGTTCTGTCTGCAAATTGAGCCGGGATCTGGTACAGTTCCTAGGTAGCTCAGTCGGTAGAGCGTTGGCGCGCCCAGCCAAAGATCCCGGGTTCGATACCAGGCTCTGGAACAATTTTTCGCTTGAAGTTATTCAAGTCAGCTTTACAGGGAGCTAGCTATACCTGTAAGCCAGATTTGTAAAAAAAGAAAAACCTGTTTACGGCTGAATTGCGTGCAAATAGGAATAAATTAATGTACATTGAACCAGTGAGTTTTAAATTGACAAGTTTTATTGCATCAATTAAACAAAACAGGCTCGCCCTTATGAATACTCACTCTTATTGATAGATAAAAATTGCCACACGAGTGACCCAAAAACGCAAATGATTAGGCGAAAGTACATTTCAGTGTACTGGATACGCGTGCATGAAACTCATAGCAGTTACAGAGTAATTATATATGCAGTACGTATCTAGAAAATCACAAATAACTGACTCAGAAAGAACTCAATCCACGATTTACATTTCACTTCTAAAACTGTCTCGTTGCTTACGCAGGCCTACACTTACTCGCATTTGAGTACATATGTACGTGTGTGTGTTTGTGTATGTGTGCATATGTGGTTATGTATGTATGTATGTATGTATGTGGTTATGTATGCATGTATGTATGTATGTATGTGGTTATGTATGTATGTATGTATGTGGTTATGTATGTATGTATGTGGTTATGTATGTATGTATGTGGTTATGTATGTATGTGGTTATGTATGTATGTATGTGGTTATGTATGTATGTATGTGGTTATGTATGTATGCATGTATGTATGTGGTTATGTATGTATGTATGCATGTATGTATGTGGTTATGTATGTATGTATGTATGTATGTGGTTATGTATGTATGTATGTATGTATGTATGTATGTGGTTATGTATGTATGTATGTGGTTATGTATGTATGTATGTATGTATGTATGTATGTATGTGGTTATGTATGTATGTATGTGGTTATGTATGTATGTATGTATGTATGTATGTATGTATGTATGTATGTATGTATGTGGTTATGTATGCATGCATGTATGTATGTATGTATGTATGTATGTATGTATGTATGTATGTATGTATGTATGTATGTATTTTGTTTTTTTTTATTTTTGTACATCAGCATGCTCCATTACATTGGAGTAATACTACATGATTTACATAAAATATTACAATAATATAATTAGTTACATAATTTAAGACATGAGAACAAGATATTTACAATTTTTGAGATCTTGAAATTCTTATAGATACAAGTGTTGCCTAATTGCACTTTTTTCTATTTTAGGTTACCATCATTGTTAATATTATTTCTAATTTCAATTACTATTACATTTTGCTAAATTCTATGTAATGTAATGTAATGTAATATAATGTAATGCAATGTATGTATGTGTGTTAAATATTATGTTTTATTTAACGACGCTCGCAACTGCAGAGGTTATATCAGCGTCACCGGATGTGCCGGAATTTTGTCCCGCAGGAGTTCTTTTACATGCCAGTAAATCTACTGACATGAGCCTGTCGCATTTAAGCACACTTAAATGCCATCGACCTGGCTCGGGATCGAACCCGCAACCTTGGGCATAGAAGGCCAGCGCTATACCAACTTGCCAACCAGGTCGACTGTATGTATGTGTGTATGTATGTAGTTCACACCTGTGGAGTAACGGTTAGCGCGTCTGGCCGAGAAACCAGGTGGCCCGGGTTCGATTCCCGGTCGGGGCAAGTTACCTGGTTGAGGTTCTTTTCCGGGGTTTTCCCTCAACCCAAAATGAGCAAATGCTGGGTAACTTTCGGTGCTGGACCCCGGACTCATTTCACCGGCATTATCACCTTCATTTCATTCAGACGCTAAATAACCTAAGATGTTGATAAAGCGTCGTAAAATAACCTATTAAAATAAAAAAATGTATGTGTGTATGTATGTAAACTTTTTAGCATTGGTGGAGAAGGATCTTATGATTAAAAACTCTGTCCGGTAGTTCATGTTAACGAGTTTCAAGTCTCAGTCTATGCATAGTTAAGCAATCTTCATTGCAAAAAAAGGAATAACTAAATATCTGTAAATACAGGACTGCTACAAAGACTTTTCCGGTTTCGAACACATGTAATTTATGTTGTATGGATCTGAGGTGCATGAAAATAGCACTAATGGAAAGAGAAACTCAAAAAGTTTAGTTGTGGGAACATTGTTTTCCTAGTTGGTCACACTGCCTCATAATAGCGCATATAAACAAATTTGTTCATTGTTGAGTCGAAATGATTGCTATAGACAGAAAAGCTTGATTTTCATATGAACCAGTCGGTTATTACCGAACAAAGTTTGGTGCAGATCCACCCAGTGGGCCTACAATCCGTAAATGGTACATGGATTTTAAGGCAAGATCCTTCGTAAGCGGTTGCGATTTCATCCGTACCGACTACAGTTGCTGCAAGCCCTAAAACCAGATGACAAAGTGCTACGAAGAAATTTCTGCATAAGTATGCAGACTTTAATTGAAAACGATGATGCATTTATTCGTTCCGTGATGTTTTCTGACGAAGCCACTTTTCATCTTTCTGGTAAACAGACTTAATCTCAGAATCTGGGAGTCGGAAAATCTGTGTACCAACTGGAACTTGACTATAGGTTTGATGTGTGCCGTGTTATCAAGGGGGATACATTGAACATCTTTAAGGTAAGGAACTAAACTTTTTGAATTTCTCTTTCCATTGGTACTATTTCCATGCACCTCAGATTCATAGAACGTAAATAACATGTGTTCGAAACCGGGAAGGTCGTTTGTAGGAGCCTTGTACTAGCGGGAAACCTCTGGAAAGAATTTTAGTTACTTTTGTCATCGTCCATATGGCAGCAGGAATATTTGAGAGTACGTGGTTGTCCACAGTGGAAGGTTGCGAAGTCTAATTTATTTTTAATATCTATTGTAAATGTCTGTTCGTTCTTTCATGTTTATGCGTTGGCTCTGGCCAACGTTGGATTATGTGATAAGATTGGAAGTGTATGTATTATTATATAATTATTTTATTGGTGTGTTGTGAAGGTAAAAGGAACTGTTTTTGTATTATATTAATTATGTTTTGTTTATAGCAATGTAGTAATTTTCTGTCATTTTGGTTGAGTTGAAGAGAAGGCCGAATGGCCTTAACTCTGTCACTTAAATTTTATTATTATTATTATTATTATTATTATTATTATTATTATTATTACTATTATTAAATTAGCTAAATTAATGAATATGAAATGAAAAGTGAGTTTTAATGTAAAATTTAAAAGACGGGAAGGAAAAAGTTTCTAATTACCTGGTACTGCTATGAAAACTATTGCGACTTAAAATTCGTAATAAAAATGTTAATAAACGTGGTTCGGAATGTTAGCATAGCTTCCCCCCACACCTTTTACAAACTCTAGAATTTATTTTGACGGTGATTTAAGTATCGTGTATAGCCTATTTATATTCTATTCAATGTAAATTAAACTCTTAAAACAACAACATTTTATAAAAACGCGAACTACAGCAGTTCATGGTTAGCGGTCAGTACGTCTAAAGGTTTAATGTCTAATACAATAATGTCTAATTACTTAGGTCTAATGATAGAAGGTCTAAGAAAGCGGGTCTAATATCAATATGCCTAAAGTAAAATGAAATTCGATACAATTATGTCTAACTTACAGTCATGTCCTATACCTCTATGTCTAACTTCCAATCTTGTTTAAGCTGTGAAAGGTAAAAAATGTGTAACAGATTTCGACTTGTAAAATGTTTGAATAGAAAAAATTATATATTTATACACAGTAAAAATTGAATAGAGGAAATTATATATTTATACACAGCAAAATTTACATTTTATATCTGTAACCATGATACATAATACAGTTTATATTGAAAAGGTAGGTCAACCCTTCTAATTTTTCTCTAATGGTTGAGTTCTTAAGGCTCATTCACAATGAAAATTAAACATAACCGTAACATAAACACAGAAGTTTGCGCCCATGTTATCAAATGGGATCATTCACAATGATTCACATAAGCATTGACATAAACATTGCCGTTAGACGTTAACATGAAAGTTCGCAAACTCCAAACTTTCATGCTTATGCTTACGTGATTTGCAAACAGAACACAATCGTGGAGCGCTGAAGTATACGACAGAATATGAGGAAATTACTTCATTGCTATGTTTCCATGGTTACCAAGTATCTTTGCGGTTATCTTTATGTTCCTATCGTGAATGTTCTTGATTTTACTGTAACGTTTACATTTTTAAGTTAACGTTATGTTATGTTTAATTTTTGTTGTGAATGAGCCTTTGGGAAGAGTGACCACTTACTGAGGCTAATGAATAGACATTGTTTCCAATTAGACATTGTGTGATAATACTACATGGTTTTGTCGGATCAGAGAGTCTTAACACTGATAGATTGATAGTATTTAGGAATTGCAATGTTAACTATTATTCCCTGTTTTTCAGTTGACCTTATTGTACCATGAAGTTACTGAATATTGTTACCCAGCATTAGACTATACTTCAGTAGACATTATTTGTGATTAAACGTAATTCAAAATTAGACATTTCGGCATGAGATCTTTTCCTATTTTCACATGGATTGTAGACTTATTTTTCATTAGACGTAATTGCTGATTAGACATTATGCACTTTACACCTCGTAGGTTTAGACGTACTGACCTGAAAGCCAATTAATCGTTTTGACAAAATATTACAGAAAAATGAGCATTTTCTTATGAATATCTTTGTACTTACACAGAAAGGCCAGTGAGCTAAAAAAAAAGTCTTGTCATTCGAGAACATACAATGTTGTACTCAGGTTGTAAATGCTTCGTTCTTCTTTTATTTCCTTTTCTTCTGGTCAGAGTTATACAAGCAGGGGTGAATTGCTGACACTACTTTTACTTCGTTCTCAGAATTTCTTTAAATTCTGTCATCTCCATGTTTGCTTGTTGCCATTTTAGTCTCATCGCTGTCTCACTTTTCAGTGCAATAGGTGTCCGGAAATTCTGCAATTCTTGCAACAAGCTGTGTACATGTTTCTCAAATAATTTCGCCACTTCATTATTTTGCTTGCTTCATTCTTAAATTTTTGTGCTACATTCCTTGAAGCTGAGGTAACACATCTCTCCAAATCACAAGACACGGAACAGAAAGTTTTGAAATACGAGTAGCCTATACCTTTCAGTAGTTTGTGTCCATGTTGTAATGTATTATAACTTGGTAACATTTGTCATTGTGGAGATGTCATTTTGCTCAGCGGTCTCCAACACTATTCACAGTTCATTTTAACTAGTATTCACTGTTACACTAGAACATATTACACTTATTTATTAAATTCTGTAGCATCTCAGTAGCAGTAATGTCATTTTCATTTTAGAGTTATTGGTATAAAGACATTTTAGGTTTTTAAGATTCTAGTATGTTTATGCTTTTATCGCAAGAAAATCATACCACATAATTTAGTTAATATGTCCGACCATGCTAGCCTTTATGAGCTGCAAAATATAATCAATGAAAGTTTCATGATGTAATATTTTCATGTTGTAAAGCTTCATTAATAATATTTGTTTGGATATCTCCAGTTTGATGCCATTGATAGACCTGCAAAATAATGTAACAACTTCGATCACAAATAATTCCAAGAGTAATGAAACCTAAAAAGAAGACAAGAGTATGCTAGAATAAAGGCGTTATTTGTAATAGATTATCACATTTTAAATGTGTTTTGAGGTGAAAGTATGTAACCGCAAGAAACTAAATGTATTCCTGTTGTTTGTGTTACGTATAATTTTGGTTCTTAATCGCCACAAGAATGAGATGGAACGGGTCAAAGGGTCTAATTTTAGAATTAAATGATAAATAAATAAACATATACACAAATAAATGCATAATTGAACATCTTAAAAATATAAAATTGCTTTGTTGTGAATTAAAGTGACCCTTAAAATAATGTTAGGAAATATGTATTTTAAATTAATGTTCCTTCATAATTTAAATATTGTAACTAAAAATTGAACAGTGAATAGAAGTGGTAAAAGAATGGCGGAAGCTGCAGACATGAAACTAAAAATTTAATAATAACTGCTGGGTGAAGTTCGAGTGCGTCATTTTTCTTCACTTCTTATATTTGAGGTGATGGCGAACAAAACGAGTTAAGGATACTTTTCATGTTAAGTTGGTATTTCTTGCAATGGGTTCACATTAAAATTGATCAAAAGAAATTTTATCCCATTAAATTTCTATAGTAAAGATTACTTACTTACTGGCTTTTAAGGAACCCAGAGGTTCATTGCCGCCCTTACACAAGCCCGCCATCGGTCCCTATCCTGAGCAAGACCAATCCAGTCCCTACCATCATATCCCACCTCCCTCAAATCTATTTTAATATTATCCTCCCGTCTACGTCTCAGCCTCCCCAAAGGTCTTTTTCCCTCCGGCCTCCCAACTAACACTCTATATGCATTTCTGGATTCGCCCATACGTGCTACATGTCCTGCCCATCTCAAAGTCTGGATTTAATGTTCCTAATTATGTCAGATGAAGAATACAATGCGTGTAGCTCTGCGTTTTGTAACTTTTTTCATCCTGTAACCTCATCCCTCTTAGCCCCAAATATTTTCCAGAGAACCTTATTGTCAAAGATCCTTAATCTCTGTTCCTCTCAAAGTGAGAGACAGAACAATCGGTAATATAACTGTTTTATAAATTCTAAGTTTCAGATTTTTTGACAGCAGATTAGATGACAAAAGCTTCTCAACCGAATAATAACAGGCATTTCCCTATTTATTCTGTGTTTAATTTCCTCCCGAGTGTAATTTATATTTGTTACTGTTGCTCCAAGATATTTTAATTTTTCCATCTCTTCGAAAGATAAATCTCCAATTTTTATGTTTCCATTTCGTACAATATTCTGGTCACGAGACATAATCATATACTTTGTCTTTTCGGGATTTATTTCCAAACCTAATGCTTTACTTGCTTCAAGTAAAATTCTCGTGTTTTCTCTAATCGTTTGTGAATTTTCTCCTAACATATTCACGTCATCTGGATAGACAAGCAGCTGATGTAACCCGTTCAATTCTAAACCCTGTCCGTTATCCTGAACTTTCCTAATGGCATATTCTAGAGCGAAGTTAAAAAGTACAGGTGATAGTGCATCGCCTTGCTTTAGCCCACAGTGAATTGGAAAAGCATCAGATAAAATTTGACCTATACGGACTCTGCTGTATGTTTCACTGCGACACATTTCAATTAATCGAACTAGTTTCTTGGGAATACCAAATTCAATAAGAATATTATATAAAACTTCTGTCTTAACCGAGTCATATGCCTTTTTGAAATCTATGAATAACTGATGTACTGTGCCCTTATACTCCCGTTTTTTCTCCTGTATCTGTCGAATACAAAAAATCTGATCAATAGTCGATCTATTACGCCTAAAACCGCAGTGAAGATCCCCAATAATTTCATCTACATACGGAGTTAATCTTCTCAATATATATTAACTGTAGTACATAAATTAAATTTGGTGACAACAGACGTGGGATCAAGACTTACGCTAGACGCGGAAGAATAAATGCTGTGTGTGCAACTGCTTACTGAGCTGACCTGACCACGTGTTTCGGCGCTGACTCATCTTGTGCCAGTACGTGGCGGCCATCTCGACGAGAAGCAGCACCAGAGACGTGGCCACTCCGCCCCCGAGGATCGTCAGGAGGGGCGAGATCTGTCCCACAGTCACGCTCGTCCACGTGTTCTGCTGCTCCGGCACGTGTGCCGCCCACGAGTCCAGCTTGTGCTTCCGGAGCACTCCGCCAGAACGCATCATTGAGATCCTGAAGATGCGAGATTTATGGCTTGAAAACTACTTTATCGCAAATTTTTAATAAGTAGGCTATATCGTGATTGATGAATATTGAACATGCTTCATGTGTCTGAAACTTGGAGGGATCGTCTGCAGGAAAGTGACGAATAACAAGGTTATGGGAAAACGAACCTAGAATAAAAAAAGTGACTGATACATAGTGTGTCCAGGAAAACATTTCGTGACTATGAACTGCTATAATTTTGTAACTAATCATATTACGAAATATATATTGGTACCAAAGACGTTTTATAGTTCAACCTAGACTCACTACGAGCGCTGTTCCTCGACCAAAAATTGAACACTTTCGCGCATCTCCATCTTGGGGCAGAGAGCCATGTGATTACAATATGTTTACATCACAATTCCGCTTAATTTGAAATAACATAGAAGGTTATTCAGTATTATTGAATGTGTTAGGAGTAAGTGCGTATTAATTTAATCAATAGTGTGTGTATATAGTGTTTATATAGTTTAAATGAATCGTTCTCCTGTGATATACGTGAAATCACAGTGTAGGCCTACTATTGTGCTACGTATGAGGCCTATACATATAGTGTTTATATAGTATTTTAATCATGTTATAAGTGAAACCATCGTGTGCTCTTGTGCTGCATACAACTGTACAAATAGTGTACTTTTATCATTTATTTTCATCGTACTCCTATATAAATTCCGCAAGTGGAATCATGGTGTATAGTTGTGCTGCATACAACTGTACGAATCAATGTAAGAAGGATTCGGAAATTTCTTTTCATAAGTAAGTTTGTTACATATATTGTATTAGGATATTGTAAAATGACTGAGAACATTAGTACATATTTATTGTGTTAATAGAAGAAAATGCTTTATAGGAGTAAGCGCAAACTTTCTTTTTAGGTTTCCATTGCAAAAGGCTGAGCTTCTCAGTAAATGGTTATCTGCTGTTAAAAGCGATAAATTAATACCATCAATTCACCACAGGCTTTGTTCAGTTCATTTCATAGAATCTTGTTTCTGGAAGAGTAATGGTAATAAGTTACTGAAACCTGACGCAGTTCCATCAGTTTTTAATTAGTTCTGGACCAGCTCAATTCTTCAATCCCTTTCCCCCAGTTACATGACCATGTTTTAGATAACGAATATCCCGAAAACAACATTTTAAGAATAATGCATCTGACAATAAATCTGTATGTGAAAATCAGATGTCATCACACTGCAAAATCATACAGTATTGCTGTGCACAAGAAGATAGTTAGACAGCATCTCTCTAAATCAATTTTATTTATGAATCAATAGGTGAGTGCGAAATAAATCTGGTTAAGTATTTTCATACTATCTAGATATGGCCTAGTTACAATATTTTGACATTCTTGCACATATTCGATTTAATAATTACAGTTGATGCATTTCATTGTTTATTGAAATATTTATTATTAGGCCTAAGCAAGATTAAGTTAATGTCCTAACTCGATTAATTAAATATTTCAGGAACTCCATCGGTACAGATATGATGAATTGTGTAAATATGAATAGGCCTAATCACGAAGACAAGAATTTTTAATTGACAGTTTTAGCATAACAGCTTAATATTTGTTGTTCACAAAGATGACGATTACTGACTGACAGTTCCAGTTTCTTCAATTATTTGCTGTTGTAGACTACTACAGGAATGCAGGTGATTACGTTTCACCGTTTATATTTGTTTTTATCCTTGTTACTCTTTTAGCTTATATTTGGTTATAATATCAATTTTTGTTTTCCACCTGTGCTTATCTTAATATTTGGATTTATATGAACGTTTTCGACACTCGGTGTGTGTCATCTTCAGATATGGGGTCTATGTCATTGTGTGTTGTGAAGACCTAGCTTCTTAATTATGTTGTGGGTTGTTCACTTGTGTATGACCTTTCATGATTTCTTAATTTGGTTGTTTTTTTATGGTATAGTAATAAATCTTAATGTCTTTTGCGGTTGCGTTCTATCAGCATTGCTTTCCGTCCGCTATCGTCACGGCCCCAAGATGGCGGCGAGCGATCGCTTCAATTTGGGTCCAGTCGTATCTTCTGCGCATCCGGCAGTGTGGGGACTTGATCTGTACCATTAGAAAGAAAGGGTCATAGAATTTCAGGAGATGTGTAATTGTAGTTGTTGGCGAAAAACAATAGATGGCACCATAACAAAGACGCTGTTCCCGCTCTTCCGCTATTCATTGTGCCTTTGTTGAATAGAAGCAAATTGTGTTAATTTTTTTTTTGTCAAATTTCAAATTTTTAAATTTATTTACAACTAGCCGTACCCGTGCGCTCCGCTGCACCCGTTAGAAATAAATATAAAGTAATTATATAATTAAAATAGGACATTTGATCCAGGGAACATTCGTGTTTGATAGAAGGATAAATCGTTTATTATGTTACTTCATTTAAATTTAATTAAAAAATTAAAATGCGATCATTTTGATCCAGAGACCACTCATTTGGTCATAAAAATTAGTTTAGGAAATACAGGAAACGAATATACAGAATAGCCTATCAAGTTTTCTGTGCATAAGAAGCTATTTTAATCTTACCTGTCCTCGATTCACTCAGAAGTTGCTGTAATAACATTATAGCATATGTCCATCCAGAGAAACTACACTTTCCAATGGTGAATTAATAATTAATTATACAAATCGATTAATTAAGCTTCTGATATTACTTCATACAAACACAGAAACATTATCTGTAGGCTATCTTTCATTGCTTTCGATTGTTGTTGTCCAAGGCCCCTTATAGACGAAGTCATTTGTTTTTTAATTCATTCATTACACGGCCTTAGATGGCAGTTATTTTAATTTTAAAATTCATTTATCTCATTAAATATCAGTCCTATCAAAATTTTTCAAAGAATAAAACTTATTCGAAATGATTTTTAAAGCAATTTTTATTATGTAACATTTTTCATAAAAATCAATAATAAGCGAGATATTTCGATTTATTTAATTCAGGCGCCCTTATAACCCCCCTTTCAAATAATGTATTTTGAATGCCATATAGCCTATAATCTAAGTTACGACGAACTTAATTTATATTCCAATTTTCATGGAAATCCGTTCAGCCATTATCGCGTGAAAAGGTAACAAACATACAGACAGACAGACAGGCATACAAACAAAAATTTCAAAAAAGCGATTTTCGGTTTCAGGGTGGTTAATTATATATGTTAGGACCAATTATTTTTGGAAAATCGAAAATTACCACAAAAATTTCGGCTACAGATTTATTATTAGTATAGATTTACATTTGAATTAAATACATATGAATAGATACCCGAAATGAGCATATGCTCGTGCTCGGGTACAGTCCAGTAGTCTACATAAATTTTACAGGGTTCAAATAATAATGCTGATGATATAAATAATAGTAACAATAATAATAATAATAATAATAATAATAATAATAATAATGATAAAACAAAAATATTTACAATAACAAAATAAATACTAAGACGGATAAAATAAAATATAAAACCACTAGCGAGAGTTAACACAACTTAAATAAGCATATAATAACCGGAAAAAATGCCAAACTCGAAAATCAACAGAAAAGTTCGTTGTATCGCAGACGACAGCAACCGCCGTATTGACATTGTGTTGTGCATTAATGGTAGTAGTGGGGAGCTGAAAGTCTACGTAACTGCCGTTCTCTTCGAATCTTCTCGTACAATCATGGGAAGTTAATGCTGAAAAACAAAATGTCTACGAGTCAAACTGTTCATTATTACCAGGATAAATACAAATAATACTGAAATGTATTAATCGAGTTTCAGTTATAGATCTCCCCTTTTGTGCAAGAGGTATCATATCAAAATATTTTATGAATGGCGGGGAAAATATAAATTTCAATAACTTTCTAGTGACAAGATATAGTGACAAGTACAATCAAGTGTATCTGTGGCGATGCTAAGAAAATCATTTATTGGAGATATACACTGTTATTAATTAAGAAAATGATCTATTTATATTTATTACAATGTTTTATCTTATAGGGTACATGCATCAGATAAATACAATAAAAATTAGTACCTTGTAATGCTAGTAACACTTAAAAAAATTATAATAACATTTATCAAATATCATACAAACATTTTCACTTCATTTTTAAACTTAAGAATGTGTAAATTGCTTAGGTCTGGATTATTTTTCAATACTGAATTGTATAGTCTTGGTCCATAATTCCTACTGTATCTTAATCCAGCTGTAGTGTGGCATTTAGGTTCTGTCAAAAGAGTTGGGACATTTCTTCTGGTGTTATGTATATGTTTTTCAGTTATAAAATTCATTGTGAAAATAAGTTAGTAATGTATGTTTATATATTTGCTCAATTTTTAGTACTTGGAATTCAGAATAAATAAATTGTGTCGGATAATCAAGTGGTTTATGCAGACAAATTTTGATACGTTTTTGCAGTACTATTAATGGAGTTAAGATAGTCTTTGTCATTCCACCCCATCCTATTATTCCGTATTGGATGACTGATTGAAACAAGGCTAGATAAACTACACGGAGAACATAGATAGGCATATATGCACGAAGGGTTACAAAGTTGTGAATTGTTTTCCGTAACCTATTACATAAATATGTTACATGTTTATTCCATCTTAAATGTTGATCAATGACAACACCTAAGTATTTTACTTGCGTGGATTCTGTCAAGGAAGAGCAATTACAATCAATCAAGTTTATGTTACTGCAATTGTGTATTTTTAAATTTGTATCCTTATCGAGTTTTATTTTTCTCAGACTAGAAGCCGTTAATGTAAAAGGAACTGCAGTTGTTTTTGGAATGTTCAATGAGAGCAAATGTGCAAGTTTACATTTCAACTCAATGTTAATTCTGCAGCATTTAGAGCAGACGTCTCAATAGGGCCATCTCGGAGCACTTCCTCCTCTCTCTCTCTCTCTCTCTCTCTCTCTCTCTCTCTCTCTCTCTCTCTTTTTCAATGTAAGAGTGGAACAAGATGCGGGAGCAGTTCGTGTATCTCCGGATGACGTCATTGACCGCTACGTTTGAATAGACATCTGTAACCGCTACGATTTTGTCTCCATCTCCGAGGAAAGAATGTCCTTATTACCGCAAATGTATGAACAAATAAAAGCTTTCATAGGGAAAGCGTAATTGTGGGAGTTGCAAGTTTCAGTGGATAACTGTTACCACTTTATTAATCTAAAATTGTTACCTAATTTGAATCAAGACCAGTATAACAAATATAATGAAGTACTTAAGGACTTGAGAAAAGAATATGAGAGGACATATCATAAGAATACGTGCCTTAACAATCAACAAGTTTAATTGTAATGTAAAAAAAGAGAGATACCAAAAACCATTTACTAGAAATGAAGTCTTTTGTTGTTTAGTCAACTGTCCGAAGACAGGTCCGAACCTCAATGTGATATCAACAAAGCACCACTTATGAGGCAACCAGGCCAGGAGATAATGGGCTAGGGTAGCCAGTTCCTTGTGCTTAAATAATTACGTAACTTGTATGGTTCTTCATGCTTATTATTATTATTATTATTATTATTATTATTATTATTATTATTATTATTATTATTACTGCAAACGACTTATGAAATTTTATTCCTTCCGAAAACAACCGTCTGTTTTGGCAGTACAACTCAAAAGTGCCGCTTTATGAATTTCTCCCGCGACAGTTACAACTTAGCTCACTCATGCTTGTAACATAAATCAACGATCGGCTATCTTCGGGTATTGTGCTTATCTCTTCAGCTGACTACGCTATCTACATTTGCTCTGTGTAACAACTTTTATGCGTTGGCCTTGAGACGCCTGATTTAGAGAGTTTATTTATTGGAATACCATAGCACACGGAGTGTAGAGAGAATTCAGCGTGTCTTCACACGGGAATTTCAACATGCGATAGCTACTGACAAGACGATTCTGAGGTAGTACAATAATACACCAACTACGTTCCTGTTGGTGCGCCATAACTCTCTAAATTCTGTAGAATTCACACTGAATTGAAATGTAAACATTCACACCAGTTAAGACAATTTGCTTCTATTCAACAATGCCGCAATGACAAGCGAAAGAGCGGGAACGGAGTCTTTGTAGAGTAAATACAATATAATAAATAATCCAACTTGAAGGATGGTTTTATTCTTCGTAAGAATTGTACATATCAAGTAACAACAACTAGTTGCCATAGAGAGTTAAACTTTCATGGCCCACTCTGTTGTATTTATTAATACAAACATAAGCCAGTTGTGATTTCAGAAACCTACATATTTTTTTCTTGTCGTGCCATCTATCGTTTTCCGCCAACGATTACAATTACACATCCCCTGAAATTCTTTGAGCCGTTCTTTCTAACGGCACTGATATGAATTTCGTAATACGCATAGTTACAAAATTATAGCAGTTTATAATCACGGAATGTTTGTGTGGACACAGTATAGCCTACATGAAAAGTAAAACCATCAGTTTTATGAGGAAAGAAGTAAAGGAACAACAATATTAATTAAAAGGAGAAGATGAATTGAAGAAAAGGAAAAGAACGATAAAATAAATTACAAACGAATTAGAAGAAAAATTAAAATAGTAGGAGGCTCAATCAGGTCTAAGGGAAGTAGAGAATATTAAAGAAAAGTTGAAAGAGCTGGAAATTAATCTGTGGCCGGAAGGAAAAAGGTCTTAAGTCAATTTTTTTTTTGTGAAATTGAGATTTTTATATATTCTGAAAGCGGAAACAATTCTCTACAATCTGGTAAAACGATTAAAGTCAAATAAGACTCCTGACTGCATTTATAGAGCTTTACCAACTGTCCTAAGTTCTTTTTGAATCGAGCACACACAGAATAAAGGACTTAAGAGTATTTAATACTTTATTCCTTACGAACCATCACATGTTTACATTCCATGTTTCCCTATTAAAAAGGTCTAACTTGTATTTTAGCTATTTTATCACATACCGATGCCCTTGCCTTTTAAAACTTTAAGCACCAGGTAAACAGTCCTATATTGTTTAAGACCTATTTTGCACTCCTAATAATTTAAATTTCCGATTTATTTTTACATGAAAAAGGTCTTATGTTTAAATAGTCCCTTCTTCTCAGTTTGGCTTCTAGTCTTAAAAGGGCTTAAGTGAGGCTATTTTTGGAAATAATCAAGAAAATTATTAAATGAGCAACATTACCTATTTTAAATGAAATATAAACAAATAATATCCAGGAAAAATCTCTTAATTAAAAGAACTCTATAATTGCCACCAATTTCAATCTTCCTACTACTCTCCTGAAAAGTATAAAATTTGTACTTAAGACCTTTTTCCTCCCGGCTACAGAAATAAAAAAGACGAATTAGGAGCAACGGAAAAAGAATACAAACATTATAGAAAAATCTACAATTTTAATTTTGAATTAAAAAATGACTTGTGAAATTGAAAGGGATAGGAAGCAGGAAAAAATGAAAGATCAGAGGAATAATTAAAATAAAAAATAGAGGAATTTATTGTTAATGTAAGGAAAATGCTTAAGATAATAACAATAAAAAGTTCAGAGGTAACAGTAGAAGAGGAGGAGGAATAAAACTGCCTTTAATCGGAATATGTGGGTACTACGAAATGATACCAAAGTACACAATAATACCACTGAAGATCCTGACATAAATTTCGACCATTTCTTTGATGTCCACCTTCAATTTGTAACGAATTAAATCCGAGTGCCATACGAACTTGTTACATCCATCTCTTGTGTTGTATGTCCTCCGATACTCACTGGTAGTTGATAAGACGTCGATAGGGATTGTTTTCCGTGACGACCATGGCCAGATTGAACATGTAGTAGTACGTGAGGAAGGCGATATTGCAGTCAATGGCATCGCCCACCTCCTTGATGGCCTCCATGCTAGTCCAGAAGGCGTAGCGTGTGCTACACACCCTCTGTAGCCCTTCCAGACTCGAACTGGGTATATTCTTGGGGTCTGGTGCGATCATCCTTTCATAGATCTGGTCAGTAATGCCATTGTCAGCGTCCTGAAACATTGAGAATAAAATCATTACTAGATTGCCTGTTTGTCGTCTGTTTCATGATGTGTAACTATGGTTTTTTAGTAGGTTATTTTACGACGCTTTATCAACAGCTTTGGTTATTTAGCGTCTGAATGAGGTGAAGGTGATAATGCCGGTGAAATGAGTCCGGGGTCCAACACCGTAAGTTACCCAGCATTTGCTCATATTGGGTTGAGGGAAAACCCCGGAAAAAACCTCAACCAGGTAACTTGTCCCGACCGAGAATCGAACCCGGGCCACCTGGTTTCGCGGCTAGATGTGCTGTTACTCCACAGGCGTGGACCACATCATGATTATCATCTTATCTATGTACTAGCCGTACCCGTGTGCGTGGACCCCATCATGATTATCATCTTATCTATGTACTAGCCGTACCCGTGCGCTCCGCTGCACCCGTTAGCAATAAATATAAAGTAATTACATAATTAAAATAGGACGTTTGATCCAGGGAACATTCGTGCTTCATAGAAGGATAAATCGTTTAATATGCTACTTAATTTAAATTGTATTTAAACAATTAAAATGCGATCATTTTGATCCAGAGAGCAATCATCTGATGCAATGACAATTCCTTTAACATGTTTCTTAATTGTTATTACATGCAACCATAGTTTAATGAAGATTGACATATCATTTAGTTTTAATGTGTATACTTTATATTACTTGCTATATGTTTCAGAAGTTACTGTAATAACATTGTAGAATTATGTCCATCTAGAAAAACTAAATTTCCAATGGTGAAATAATAATTAAACAATTAATTAGCTTCCGATATTACTTCATACAAACACAGAAACATTCTCTGTAGGCTATGTTTAATAGCTTTCGATTGTTGTTGTCCAAGGCCCCTTATAGACGAAGTCATTTGTTTTTATTTCATTACAGCGCCTTAGATGTCATTGTTATTGTAATTTTAAAACTCATTTATCTCATTAAATATCAGTCCTATCAAAATTTTGTATAGAATAAAATAAAACTTATCGGAAATTATTTTTAAAGAAACGTTTGTTATGTAACATTTTTCATGAAAATTAATAATAAGGGAGATATTTCGATTTATTTAATTCAAGCCCCCTTATAACCCCCCTTTTAAATAATGTATTTTGAATGCCATATAGCCTAAAATCTAAGTTACAACGAACTTAATTTATATTCCAAGTTTCATGTAAATCGGTTCAGCCATTATCGCGTGAAAAGTTAACAAACGTACAGACAGACAGACATACAAACAAAAATTTCAAAAAAACGATTTTCGGTTTCAGGATGGTTAATTATACATGTTAACACCAATTATTTTTGGAAAATCGAAAATTACCAGAAAAATTTTGGCAACAGATTTATTATTAGTATAGATTACTATTAGTAACAATGTAACCTAAATTTTTCTGGTAATTTTAAATTTCGAAAAATAATCGATATTAACCTGGATAATTAACTATCCTGATTTGCAAACTGCATTTTTGAAAATTTTGTTTGTTTGTATGTCTGTCTATTTGTTACCTTTTCATTCGATAATAGCGAATCTCATTTCAATAAAAATTGATATTTAAAATAAGTTGGATCCCATTTAGATTTTAGGCTTAAGTTTTGGGAAAACTGAATATAATGCTGTGTGAAATCCAATTAACACACTCTAGTTTGAGACCTGTAGCATATATAAAACATCATTAACAGAGTTTAGAGTAATTTCAATGATTCTTAATTTTTCAGAGCAACATAAAGTTTTAAAATACAGGGTCCTCTAAAATTTAAATTTTCAGTTGTTTCCCTTTTGAAGTGGGCCGTCGATATTATGTTCAAAATACTACCCTTAAAAATGGTTATAAAGGGTCCTGAAATAAATCGAAATATCTCGCTTATTGATTTTTTTAGAAGACTGTTACATAATTGCCTTAATGTTTCCGACAAGTTTTATTCTATACAAAATTTTGATAAAAATGATACTTAACGAGATATATGAGTTTTAAAATAACAATGCGTTTTATGTCAATGCCTCCTCAGACTAATACCATAAAGTGAAAATAAATGACTATGCATTGATTTAAGACGACCTTGCATAACAAACGGAAGATATTAATCTAACACTATTTTTACACGGATATTATTCTATTCTATGATATACGTATAAATTGTAACAAGATTTATCATTCAGCTGTTTTTAACAGCTTTGTTGATTAGCCTATATGGCCGGTTTAGACGGCCATACAATCGTGAACAGGAATAAAATAGATTGTGTTTCCATGGATACTCGCTTATTAATAATTATGAGTTTAGACGGCCATGACATAGTGATCTTATAACCTATCCAACTTGAAATATTTATTTAATGCACATTTGTGCTTTCGTAGAAAAACATTGTACGACACTCGTGCCAAAAAGAGAAACTTTATGAACTTATTTCATTTAATAACTGATACGACACTTTATTTTTTTTTATTTTATTGGGTTATTTAGCGTCTGAATGAAATGAAGTTGCAAATCTAATCTTTCAGGTAAAGCTTCCTGTAAAGCAGATTTGAATAATTTCAAGGGCAAAATTGTTCCGGGGCCGGGTATCGATCCCGGGACCTCTGGTTGAACGTACCAGCGCTCTGCCAACTGAGCTACCCGGGAACTCCACCCGACACCGTCTCAACTTTTCCCTTTATATCCACATCCACACAAATCGCGTGGGCTGACGAAACGCCAGAGACCTACATCGAGTGCACACAAACTCTGTGTGACTTGAAATTGTGGTTTTCTGTTGACGTACACAGTGACGTATATATTATGCAAATCTAATCTTCAACCAGAGGTCCCGGGATCGATACCCGGCCCCTTGAAATTATTCAAATCTACTTTACAGGAAGCTTTACCTGAAAGATTAGATTTGCATAATATATACGTCACTGTGTACGTCAACAGAAAACCACAATTTCAAGTCACACAGAGTTTGTGTGCACTCGATGTGGGTCTCTGGCATTTCGTCAGCCCAAGCGAGTTGTGTGGATATAAAGGGAAAAGTTGAGACGGTGTCGGGTGAAGTTCCCGGGTAGCTCAGTTGGCAGAGCGCTGGTACGTTCAACCAGAGGTCCCGGGATCGATACCCGGCCCCGGAACAATTTTTCCCTTGAAATTATTCAAATCTGCTTTACAGGAAGCTTTACCTGAAAGATTAGATTTGCATAATATATACGTCACTGTGTACGTCAACAGAAAACCACAATTTAAAGTCACACAGAGTTTGTGTGCACTCGATGTGGGTCTCTGGCATTTCGTCAGCCCAAGCGAGTTGTGTGGATATAAAGGGAAAAGTTGAGACGGTGTCGGGTGAAGTTCCCGGGTAGCTCAGTTGGCAGAGCGCTGGTACGTTCAAGTAGAGGTCCCGGGATCGATACCCGGCCCCGGAACAATTTTTCCCTTGAAATTATTGAAATGAAGTTGATAATGGCGGTGAAATGAGTCCGGGGTCCAGCACCGAAAGTTACCCAGCATTTGCTCGTATTGGGTTGAGGGAAAACCCCGGAAAAACCTCAACCAGGTAATTTGCCCCGACCGGGATTCGAACCCGGGCCACCTGGTTTCGCGGCCAGACGCGCTGACCGTTACTCCACAAGTGTGGACTCGACGATACTTTATGTACTGCTGTGGTTATCTAGCGTCCGAATGAAAGGCAATTCGCAACGAGCTGTCAGATCTCGTCTCTTGTTGGCCGTTTTTTAACTGAAGGATTTGATAGCTCAACGGCCAGTCTTTTATATAGCACTGGCGACTAACAAGTTCTGCATGCAGAATGATCAGTGAGCTGCTCACACTCTTGATAATCCTGAGGTACTGGTGCAGCATGCCCAGCTTGTAAGTGCGATCCCGTGCGAGAGCCTCCAGCGTCTTGACGTGCGGTTCTTTGTTCTGGATCGTGAGGAAGGAGATCAGGGTGGCGGAGTAGGCCGCCACAACCACCACCGCCGTCACGTAGCCCAGCCAGAACACGAGGCGGCATGCGCACGACTTGGGCGTCACGTCCTGGCCTGCGTCATTTGTGTTAGTAGCAGAAATATGAACTCATGATTATGCCACTTGTTTAGCTTTTCTGTAGTAAAATTGAACGCAAGACGCTCATCCATGCAATAGGAGTTATTTGGAATTCTTTATAAGACACTCTCTACATATTTAAGTAAATAGTATAATATAAGTACATACACATGCATTGATGCATACATACAAAAATAAATAAATGAATGAATAAATAAATAAATAAAAATAAATAAATAAATAAATAAGTGAATGAATGAATAAATTAATAAATAAGTAAACAAATGAACAAATAAAGAAATAAATAGATAAATAGGTAAATACATAAATAGCTAAGTAGGTAAATAAATAAATAAATAAATAAATAAATAAGCAAATAAATAAATTGGTAATTAAGTAGTAAGTAAATACATAAGAAAATAAATAAATAAATAAATAAATGAGCAAATAAAGAAATTGGTAACTAAGTAGTAAGTAAATACATAAGAAAATAAATAAATAAGTAAATAAATAAATAAGTAAATAAATAAATAAATAAGCAATTAAATGAAGTGGTAAATAAGTAGTAAGTAAATACATAAGAAAATAAATAAATAAATACATAAATAAGGGAATGAATGAATAGATTAGTAAATAAGTAAATAATTGAACAAATAAAATAAATAAATAAACAAATAAACAGACAAATAAATAAATAAATAGATAAATAGATAGGTGGATGGATTAAAAAAATAAATAGATAACAAAATAAATGAGAAAATATAAATAAATGAATAATAAATAAGCAAATAATAAGTAAGTAAATAAATAAATAAAGAAATAAATAAATAAATAAGCAAATAAATAAGTTTGTAAATAAGTAGTAAGTAAATACATAAATAAATAAGCAAATAAAGAAATTGGTAAATATGTAGTAAGTAAATATATAAGAAAGTAAATAAATAAATAAATAAGGGAATGAATGAATAAATAAATAAGTAAATAATTGAATAAATAAAATAAATAAATAAATAAGCAAATAAATAAATAAATAAAAAGATAAATATATAGGTAGATGGATGGATTAAAAAATAATAAATAAATAGATAACAAAATAAATAAGCAAATATAAATAAATGAATAATAAATAAGCAAATAATAAATAAATAAATAAATAAATAAATAAATAAATAAATAAATAAATAAATAAGCAAATAAATAAATGAAGTGGTAAATAAGTATAAGTGAATAGCTAAGTAAGCAAATAAATACATAAGGAAGTAAATAAATAAATAATAAGTAAATAAGTAAGCAAATAAAAAATAACAAAATAACTAAATAAATAAGTGAATAGGTAATGAGTAAAGTAAATATATAAGTAGTTAAATAAGTGTATATATAATAGGCAAATAAAAATAAATAAGTAATAAGTTAAGTAAGTAAATAAGTAAATTGCGTATGCAAATAAACATATAAGCAAATAAATAAGTAAATAAATAAATACCTAATTAAGTAAATAAATAAGACGTAAGGAAATTAAAATATGTAAGTAAATAGACAAACAGGCAAACAAACAAATAAAACAAATTCATTTATGAGTGAATGACTTAAATAGTGAAATCGAAGAAGAGAGAAGATAGTTAACTGAAAGTATCTCCTGGAATATGCACTGACCTTGTTGGCAGAACATGGCGAACACGCAGAATATGGAGAAGAAGAACGTGTACTGCTTGGGGTTCTCGTATTCCGGGTACGCGAGATGCTGCCCCATGTAGTGGAACAGCGAGAGACATCCGGCGATCACGAGGATGCAGGCTATGACGCCCAGCCAGAGGGTGAGCGTGAAGGGGCCGAAGAAGTGGGACCACGCCATGTCCTCGTTGCCGGCCGGAGTCAGGACAATCACGAACCTGGGGACATTCAGAGCTCTAGATAATTTGAGTAGCAGCTGAAACCTCAGTTAAACGAAAACGAGGGGAAAAAGTTCTTTTTTGTATGAGAGAGAGGGTGGTGGGAGGGGAGAGGAGAGAGAGGGAGGGAGAAAAGAGAGAGAGAGATTTTTTTTCTCCTCTGCGTAAATATGAGATCTCACGACGTACTTATTACTTGAGACGTGAATGGTGAGAGCTGTTCCATCTCAAATCGACCGAAATACAGAGAAAATTGACCTTACAATTTCTAAATACAATGAAACTTTTTTTTGTACGTAGAGAACTGTGGTACAATGCTTTGTGCAAAGTTTGAGGCATCAGAACTTCATAGTGTTTAAATTAAAAATATTTAAATTTATCGTATTTTCATAAAATTAGCAACTTTAAACTGTTGTAGCTCCGAAACCCTTTCACCCAATGATCAAAATCATGGTTTATTTTGATGCTGAGAAATTAAAGTTTATATTGACATATAAACAGATTTTCTTACTTTTTATGGAAATGGAGAAATTTAGATTTTTCCTCATTAAGACGCCTTTGCCAAGGAAAAAATATTTTAAAAATATATAGCTAGATTCCATATTGAAAGTACAAATAAACACATATTTTTTACTGGTGCACCGTTGATAAGAAAGTATTGAAAATATCAAATAAAGAAAATAAATAGTACGCGCGTGAACTAACCAGCTGACTGTGAGTCGGGAGCTAGCCGAGGTAAGCAAGGCCAGGAGACAAACATGTGATGTGTCGTCTAGCAGTGCTAGCTTTATCACAGGTTTTCATAAACACAGGAGTAAAATGACGCCCAACGCTCGCTTATCTTCAGATCTCGGCCAGTGCGTGCGGTACTGCGCCGTTCAAGTCTAGGCGTGTGAAAATAACCTATTTAATATCCTCGAAACTTATTGCCGTACCACTAAGCAAACAATGCCGAATCCCTCTTAATAATGCAAGGTTTTTTCTCAATATTTTTTTACTTTTTTACAAATAGCCAAAAAGCCTAAAAGTAAGTAAAATCAGATTATCTGTCTCTCTGTGTACAATAAAAATAAGGATTACTTCTTAACATAACCTACCAAATGTCAGCTTCAAAATGAGCTCCCGTTCAATGTTCTACAGTAAATGGTTCCAGAGTTCTGAGCGCTGAAAAAGGCTTGTTTTGATAAAATACGCTAAATTTGTCGCTCAATAATACGGAAACCGTTTGACTTTCGATAGTATATTTTTGAAAATGCACTTCCCTCAGCACATTGTATAGGTAGGGAAAAAATTAGAGTATAAAAAAGTGCGAGGTTTTTTACTGATCGATTTCATATGGAATAGCCCGTGTGCACTTTAAACGCAGAGTAGGCATGATTATCTATTCTGCGTTTGGTCATTTTTAGTGTCTAAGACTGTACATAATGTAATTGAAACTTACTTGCTCTTGTGCAACAAATATGTAAAATCCACATCAGCTGCTCGCTCAGGGGTGCATCGAAAAGGAGCGACTGCTACTTCGTAATTTTTCAACTTCACTTCGTGCACCATCTTCAAGAAGGGATCCACTTTCTTTGGTCCGCTGATGTCGTAATCCTCAGACCCCATTTCTAGTGCAGTGTAATTGGTCCTTTAAGTTCACAAGTAGATAATATTATATTAACCTCTTCATTCAATTCAACACAAAATAAAGTATGCAAGTTCAAAAGTATTTCTTCGTATTACATTTCAGATGTAGCGAACACTTGATATCAATTCCGTTTTGTATTAAATGCTAATTAAAGTAACATGAAATTTATTACTGTTATAGTAGGATCGAGAAATTGCTAACGTCGTACATACAGTATAGGGTTGGAAGGTTGCATCAGTTTTGCTGGTTTTGGTTGGATTGAGTTGAATTGGGGTGAAATGGTAAAGTTTTGTTTGAGTAGAATTATTAGGTTTTGATTACGTTGAGTTAATTTGGTTTTATACGGAAATTCTACTTGAAGCAAGTAAAGCGATAGGGTTGGAAGTAAATCCCGAAAAGACTGAGTATATGATTATGTCTCGTCACCAGAATATTGTACGAAATGGAAATATAAAAATTGGAGATTTATCCTTCGAAGAGGTGGAAAAATTCAAATATCTTGGAGCAACAGTAACAAACATAAACGACACTCAGGAGGAAATTAAACGCAGAAAAAATATGGGAAATGCCTGTTATTATTCGGTCGAGAAGCTTTTGTCATCTAGTCTGCTTTTTTGCAATTACGTGACACAAACCATGATACATACGTTTCTGAATGGTGGAAATATATATATTATTGTGAAACAGAAATAAGAATACAATAAATGTAATTACTGTAATTTTGCAACTCTTCACATTCATAATACTTTTTATCTTAGTTTTATATTTTATTATTTTTATCACTTTTAAATTATGTCATTTTATTATCTCATATGTGAAGACTTGCATTTATATATATATATATATATATATATATATATATATATATATATGTAAATCAATATTTTTTGTAATCTATACGTGTATTTTAAGTAAGTGACAATCAAGGCAGTCATATAGAATGTCAATGTGTATCACAGCAATGTTGGTTTTTAATATGTCTCATTTTGCATGCCACTAAATATGTTTTGTATTTGTAGATATTATGTAGAGAGCACTGATATTGCTGAAATGTACTTCGTATCTGATGATGTTGGCGTAGACCAAAACGTTCATACGTCTTTAAATACGTAATGCAAAGGTGTAGCACCTTAAACATATGCTGTGAAGTCAGTGACTGAAATACATACTTTTAAGATACTTTTAAGATCTAGTCTGCTGTCAAAAAATCTGAAAATTAGAATTTATAAAACAGTTATATTACCAGTTGTTCTATATGGTTGTGAAGCTTGGACTCTCACTTTGAGAGAGGAACAGAGATTAAGGGTGTTTGAGAATAAGGTTCTTAGGAAAATATTTGTGGCTAAGAGGGATGAAGTTACAGGAGAATGGAGAACGTTACACAACGCAGAGCTGCACGCATTGTATTCTTCACCTGACATAATTAGGAACATTAAATCCAGACGCTTGAGATGGGCAGGGTATGTAGCACGTATAGGCGAATCCATAAATGTATATAGAGTGTTATTTGGGAGGCCGGTGGGAAGAAGATCTTTGGGGTGGCCGAGACGTAGATGGGAAGATAATATTAAAATGGATTTGAGGGAGGTGGGATATGATGGTAGAGACTGGATTATTCTTGCTCAGGATAGGGGTCAATGGCGGGCTTATGTGAGGGCGGCAATGAACCCCCGGGTTCCTTAAAAGCCAATAAGTAAGTAAGTAAGTAAGTAAGTAAGTAAGTAAGTAAGTAAGTAAGTAAGTAAGTAAGTAAGTAAGTAAGTAAGTAATTTGGTGTTATATGAGTTGAGATTATTGAGTTTTGATTGAGTCGAATCGCGGTTTTATTGTATTTAGCGAATTAGGTTTTGATTTTTTTGATTTGGTTGAGTTGATTGAATTTTGATTGGATTGAAGTAATTACAATTTTGTTGTCGTTTCGGTTGGGTGTGATTGTGTAAAGTCTGAGCTGGTCGGATTTTGATTGAATTAAATATGGGTTATATTTTGATTGGAATAAGTTGTTTGATTTTGGTTGTATTGAATTTTATTTATAGGCTATTTTGATTTGGTTCAGGTGGTTGAGTTTCTGTTGAGATAAATTTCTGTTTGAGTTGAGTCTTTTGGGTTTGTTTGCGTTTTTTAGGATGGTTGAGTTGTTTGGATTTTGAATGGTCAGTTCATTGAGTGCCTGCTCGGTGATGATTTGCCTGACTGTGAATAAGAAAGCCTCGGGTTTGATTCTTGGCTAAAATCCAAGAAATTTTTGAAGTGTTCACCCAGTCTCGTGATCAAAAAATTGCGGATACACAATTGATGGCGAACTCAGATTAAAGAAAGAATCTAATAATAACACCTGTGGAGACTCCCAGCTGTAGATACGTACCCCTTGTCCCGTAAGGTAATTAATTACACAGTAGACTACTGGAAGGTAGGTGCTCTCCTTGGCCCCTATTGCACCTAAGGTTTTCAAGTTGTTTAGGTACTGACTGGTTGAGCAGTTGAACTTTGATTTTTATCAAGTTGAGTAGATTAAGTTTTTGTTTGAGCTGAGTTGCTTGAATTTTGATTGTGTTGATTTGCTTGAATCTTAGTCGGATATTGATTGGGTTTTGCTCCATTATTTGGCTGATTTTCTGGCTGATCGATCGATTAGTAGTCATCGAGTGACTTGCAGTTCTTCTTTTAGTCATGTTTTCTGCTTTATTAGCGGTCTGTAGGTTTATATTTTGTAGGACTATCGTTTGTGAAGCTGAATTCTTTACGCTATTTAATAAGATAATGGATTTGAATTTTCATTTCATCGAAAAGGGCTGTGAATTTTACTTAAGAGTTAGCATTTATTATGCATATTATGAGTAGCATTTATTATCTATACTAATAATAAATCTGTAGCCAAAATTTTTCTGGTAATTTTCGATTTTCCAAAAATAATTGGTGTCAACATACATAATTAACCACCCTGAAACCGAAAATCGCTTTTTTGAAATTTTTTGTTTGTATGTCTGTCTGTCTGTCTGTCTGTCTGTATGTTTGTTACCTTTTCACGCGATAATGGCTGAACGGATTTCGATGAAAATTGGAATATAAATTAGGTTCGTTTTAACTTAGATTTTAGGCTATATGGCATTCAAAATACATTATTTAAAAGGGAGGGTTATAAGGGGGCCTGAATTAAATAAATCGAAATATCTCTCTTATTATTGATTTTTGTGAAAAATGTTACATAACGAAAGTTTCTTTACAAATAATTTGCGATAAGTTTTATTGCTTGAAAAATTTTGATAGGACTGATATTTAATGAGATAAATGAGTTTTAAAATTAAAATAACTGCCATCTAAGGCCGTGTAATGAATTAAAAAACAAATGACTTCGTCTATAAGGGACCTTGGACAGCAACAATCGAAAGGTATGAAAGATAGCCTACAGAGAATGTTTCTGTGTTTGTATGAAGTAATATCGGAAGCTAAATTAACCGATTTGTATAATTAATTATTATTTCACCATTGGAAAGTGTAGTTTCTCTAGATGGACATAATGCTATAATGTTATTACAGTAACTTCTGATATAATATAATATAATATAATATAATATAATATAATATAATATAATATAATATAATATAATATAATATAATATAATATAATATAATATAATATAAGTTATTTGAAGGGTTCAGAACCATAGTGGGCCAAGCGCCATTTACTGAATACGTAGAAAACAAGGGTTAAAATTAAGTTATTACCATAATTCAATGGAAACCTATAACAAGTAAAATAAAATATACACATTAAATCTAAATGATGTCAATCTTCATTAAACTATGGTTGCATGTAATAAAAATTAAGAAACAGGTTAAAGGAATTGTCATTGCACCAAATGAGTGTCTCTGGACCAAAATGATCGCATTTTAATTATTTGGATGCAATTTAAATTAAGTAAAATATTAAACGATTTATCCTTCTATCAAACACGAATGTTCCCTGAATCAAATGTCCTATTTTAATTATGTAATTACTTTATATTTATTTCTAACGGGTGCAGCGGAGCGCACGGGTACGGCTAGTTACAAAATATACATATGTAAATCCTTACCTGAAGTTAAGTTTCTTCTCGAACTCTTTCCACACCAGACCGAAGAAGCCTCCGGCCACATTTACTGGCCCATTTCCATGTCTCAGCAGTTTGATGTAAGGCACATCCTGCACAATAGACAAGTTTAATTTTGATGTTATACTCGTATTGCGACTAGCAATGGGCGTCACATGTTTCAATACATTATAAATTTAACGGAAAAACTTAATATACACATTTTTCTCATAATATTCTTGATTCAGATTAACAAACATCACTCATTACTAGACAGTGGATGCGGGATGACTTATTGTTGAATGTTTTTTTATTTTAGTAGGTTATTTTACGACGCTTTATCAACAGCTTTGGTTATTTAGCGTCTGAATGAGATGAAGGTGATAATGCCGGTGAAATGAGTCCGGGGTCCAACTCCGTATGATACCCAGCATTTGCTCATATTGGGTTGAGGGAAAACCCCGGAAAAAACCTCAACCAGGTAACTTATCCCGACCGGGAATCGAACCCGGGCCACCTGGTTTTCGCGGCTAGACATGCTAACCGTTACTCCACAGCCGTGGACCGTTGAATGTAAGTGCACATTTACTATATGTTACATTTTTTTTTCATTGAGAACATTGGCTGAACAGGTTTTAAACGTAGACGACGTCAACATGCTACTGTATCTCCGTACAGTCAGAAGAAAAAGAAAAATAACGTACTGTAGTACTGTAGTACGTACCTTGCAAAGTTCAGTCCTCGTCATTATTAATGCAATTACCAGCGTTGCGGTAAACGACGATATATTCTCGTAAGTTGTCGAAGCTGAATCGTCTTCGCCTATCACTTAAATTTCTGAAGAAAACCTCTAAAATGGGGATCACTCAATTTCTTTAGAGGAATATTTGTATTGAGCATCATGTTGCACGTATCGTTAGACCCGCACAACTAAATGATGATGATGATGATGATGATGATGATGATGTTGATGTAGATGGTTCCTCAGATAGCATTTCAACGCATTTCCTGTGCGATGTACTGTTGCAATGTTTCTTTATAGCCTGAGTTGTTCTGGTTTTTATTTCAATTTTACATACATTACACACGATATTGTCTTCGTTAATACATAAAATGTCACTCTCATACTTCTTAATTGCATTTCGTATCTCTGAGCGAATTTAACGTTTTGCCATTATGAATGGATCAGCACAACATATTCAACGCGTACTAAATACTTGTGCAGGATAACACAACTGCACACATTGCGTTGCAATGTGGACCAGGGTTCCTTCGTTTTGTACGCTGCTGTACTCGTCAGGTACACGAAAGACGGACGGCGCGGCACGTGCCATATACTCTGATACGAAACAACTTCACTTTACCTTAAGTCATCCCGCATCCACTGTCTACTCATTACTGATTTCGTCACTTCAATGAAGTAACTTAGACTATAGTCCTTTGCTGACAGATTCTTTGATATCTAGGATTCACCAAACATTTGTGAGGCATGTTTTTCCAGAATAATTCTGTATTCCCCAGCTGTTCCTTGTTTACTATCATTACCAACATTTCCCTTGAAACTTTTATGAGCAGAGCTAGGAAGTTTGTACCAAAACTGTTAAGCTGCGAGAGCTTCGACTGTATCTCTTACTTGCTGGCTTTTAAGGAACCCGGAGGTTCATTGCCGCCCTCACATAAGCCCGCCATTAGTCCCTATCCTGAGCAAGATTAATCCATTCTCTATCATCATATCCCACCTCCCTCAAATCCATTTTAATATTATCTTCCCATCTACGTCTCGGCCTCTCTAAAGGTCTTTATCCCTCCGGCCTCCCAACTAACACTCTATATGCATTTCTGGATTCGCCCATACGTGCTACATGCCCTGCCCATCTCAAACGTCTGGATTTAATGTTCCTAATTATGTCAGGTGAAGAATACAATGCGTGCATTTCTGTGTTGGTGTAACTTTCTCCATTCTCCTGTAACTTCATCCCTCTTAGCCCCAAATATTTTCTCTAAACACCTTATTCTCAAACACCCTTAATCTCTGTTCCTCTCTCAAAGTGAGAGTCCAATTTTCGCAACCATAGAGAACAACCGGCAATATAACTGTTTTATAAATTCTAACTTTCAGATTTTTTGACAGCAGACTGGATGATAAAATTTCTCAACCGAATAATAACAGGCATTTCCCATATTTATTCTATGTTTAATTTCCTCCCGAGTATCATTTATATTTGTTACCGTTGCTCCCAGATGTTAGAACTTCTCCACCTCTTCAAAAGATAAATTTCCTGTATCTCTACCAAGTGAAAAGTAGTAGCGAATCTCTCAATGTCAGTGAACCTGATCGACAAGCCTGTAAAGTCGGGTGGTAACCAAACATGTGGTCCAATCGTCCACAGCCTTAGAACATTAAAATAATAAACAACTAATAAAAAATAATAATTTATAGTTATAAACTTTGTAACTCTTAATCTAACATAATTTACTCATACATATAAAAATAACATACAAAATATACAATTATGATTCTAGCCTCATTATAATAAATAACAATGAAATTTTCATTTTATCAACAGTAATCTAGAGAAAATCAAAACTCGAGTGGGATTTAATTGACTATTACACGGTTAGAAGAAAGTATATAAAGATTAGAAGTAACGAAGTACTCCAATACAATAAAATATTAATTGACTTACGAAAATACAACTGTCTTCAAATGTATTATTGTACCATCTCAACATTACAAATATTACGCTAGATGCATGCTAGATGGCAGTAGTGAGTTATGATTACTAGCAATTCCTTCTCGTCGAGAAGTTATCGATCTATACACGATGGCAGTGTTACTACTTACTAGTCAAGAAGGCTTTGTTGATTCAGTTTCATTTTTATTAAAACAGTTGCATTCCACTTCAATTATCCGAATCCCAGTAATCAACGTCACTTGACAGATGATTTTCAATAAATCTTAATATTAAACAATCTCTGATACGTGACTATCCATAATATCATATAGCAGAAGCTATAACATAACCTAACTAATATATTGTACACAAGTGTTAGAAAAGTTTTCATTAACGACGACATAAAAAATAAACACGAATAATTTTAAAAGGAATAATTATTGAATGTACAATTTTCAAATTTGAATGTGGTTGGTGGTTCAATTGATGTTATATTGGACGTGTGCGTAATAGAAGTGGAACTCGTTGATTTAGGCCTACATGGTGTATTCAACTTATTCAGGATTTCCGAATGGCGCTATTCATTTATTTGTAAATCGGATTTCAGAAGATGCATAGGTATGATCAGTGATTTTTATTAATTCTTGTTCTTGAATGCCAATGCGAGTCATATTTGAAACTGCTGTGCATCGACTTGAATGATTTGCAATTATATATATTTTGACGTCCAGACTAGCGCAGTTTCAAATGTTGGCAAACAAAGAAACAAATGCTAGGGACGCGATAAAATTAAACAAATGCTAGGGACGTGATAAAATTAAACAAATGCTAGGGACGCGATAAAATTGTGCGATAAGCAGCCATGATTGGTTGAAATACGTCCTTTCGTACCGTTTTATTGGTCAAAAGTAGTGTGACTAGTAAAAGTGTAATAGTCAGAATAAATAGCTACTCCTTTTATGTTCAGAAAAAAAAAACAATATTAGTATTCTGAAAATATTCGTTCTATATCACAAGACGTTACCGGAACAAATGTGAAATATGATACAGTATTTCTTACTATCATCAGGTGAACAACTATTTTGTGAATCTAATAGTGTATCTCGTATGTGGCACACAATATTAAACCCATAATTGTTTTCAAGAAAAATTTGAATTTCTATTGTAATGACAGCTAGGAAGTTCGTATCGTAATTCCGATGTTGAACTTGGACTGTAACGCAACCGAATGCATAGCAACACGAGACGTCAACATTTAACGAAGAATAATTCGGCAAAAAATAAACGTGTTACACACTGCTGTTTGAATAATGATTTAATAATAGATGAGTTTAATTGTTTGTAATCATGCATAATATAATCCATTTTGCTTCCTGTGTTAAAAACCTTCGATTTACTTTGACACGCATTTAAACTGGAATAACCAAGTAACCCATATTACCAAAAAAGTGCTTTCCATACTACATTCCTTAAACAGCATTCGAAAATTCCTTCCGCTATCACTCAAGAAAATACTAGTGGAAACACTAGTAATGCCCCACTTCGATTATTGTTATTTTCTACTGACTGACCTCAATATCAACCAGTCGCAAAAATTACAACGTGTTCATAATTCTTGTGTTTGCTTCGTCTGCGATGTCCGTCGCGCTGACCACATTACCCCATCCTTCAAAACTCTAAACTGGCTACGGCTTAACGAACGTAGAAATTTTCACTCTCTTGTTCTCCTTTTCCAAGTCCTTCACACTTCTACACCTACCTACCTTGCCTCCCGTTTCAGTTACCTGTCATCATATCATAATCTCTTCACACGCACGCAAAATAGCCGCATACAAGCCATACCAACACATAAGACATCATCGTATTCATCATCATACACAATCTCGCTCTCGCGCTTGTGGAATATCCTACCCAGTGACATCAGAGACTGTCGGAATTTAGTAGCGTTCAAAAGCAAGCTTATTAAGCATTTTCTTACTGCGTAGAGTAGGTTTAATTTTTACTTAATCAATAAAAGAAATGCTTCTCTCTCCTTAACTTTTACAATAAACTGTCTAACTTTTATTAATCACTTAATCTTTTGGTACTTTGATTTTTATTGTATTTGTAAATTTAATATTAATTTTAATTATAATTGTAATTGTATTCTTAATATTGTAGTTGTAATCCCCTGGCAGAGGGGAAGAGAAGGTCTGATGGCCTTATCTCTACCAGGTTAAATAAATAATAAATAAATAAATAAAATATTAATATTACGTAAATAATACAATAATAACAGAATAGCTCACTTTATTCAAAACCTAAACTATTAATATAAACTAACAATATTCTTCAAACTATTCACGACTGTACACAGCTCCACAGAATGATACTATGCGTTGTTTATGTGAACTGAGTATCGTCTGTAGCGAGCGGGAGCAGGGCGAGGCGCGGGTGACATCTATACTCCTCGCTGGACTCAACTGAAATCTACTGTTTTGGTACGAATTTCCTACCAATGTTTATGAGTCATAAAAATGAACGTACGGAAATTAATCTTAGCAATGATAGATTAGTAGGCCTACCTTGCACAATATCATTGGGTAATTGGAAGCGGACAACAATAAAGCTAGTAAGGCTCTGTAATAGCTAATACAGCATTGCAAATTTAATATACAAATCGTAACATTGTTATTTTTGATATTGCGCTAACCTGCCACGGACTACCAGCTGTACTTGCCTCTACAGTGAGCGCCTGCATGGTCAGACCTTCCAGATTGTTTCTCCTCTCGTAGAAGTCGTTGCTCGTGGCCGTGAGCTCGTTGGAGGGGCTCAGTTCCCCGAACTTCTGTTGTTGCAGCTCATAGCCCCGTCTCACGCGGTACACCTCAGACACCTCCACCACTTGATCCGGACGGTGCGCCACTAGAAACTCGCTGTCGACTGGAATGTCAATGTCCGAGAAGAACTTTGGAAGGGTCATCTCTGCCTCCAGGATTTGCAGCCACACCGAACGTCCGAAATTAACTTCTTTCGTCATCTAGAAAAAAAAAAAAAAAAAGAGAAAGAAAGAAAACAATAATTAATGCCAGTTTTGAAGCTTATGGAAAATTCCAGATTTGCAACTTATTGGATTGTTGCGCAATGTGAAAAGAAATAGAAAACTAAGTTTTAAATTCGACGGTAAAATAATATTTATGCTCGACCATGCCGAAACGTAGTAATTATACACCTGGTAGCAGACCTTTAATGCATGTCATTAAAGTACACCTACTCATTAAAGGTCAGGTCTTTCAGCCAATGACGACTCAGGTTACAACTGTTCAGCCAATGACAGGTCAGCTTTCTACCGTTATAAAACCGCAAGTATCGATTATTCTCGGATATGCAATCGAAAGAGAATTAGCGAAAAGTCACGGAGACTGGAAATCCAATACTGTCGCAGAAGGTTATGTTCTGTTACTATAATAATTAGCGTTAATTGTAAATAATATTCAAATAAATTCAATTTGTCATCTCGTTTTTCAATGTCTAATTTAATTTCAATGTTATCTCTGTAGGTTATTATGGCCTAGCAAGGTCAATGTGGATATCTGTTCCTCGGAAAAAATCAATACTTTCGCGTCTGCGCACATCTCACAACATACGGAACATTGCTGAAGGTCAGATACAATTAAAATTAATAATATCCTGTTAGAAATGTGGTCGAGCATAAAAAGTCGTATGAAACTCGCCTATAATGGTAATTACGAAGCTCGTATGAAAATTATGAAACTCGCTTGCGCTCGTTTCATAAATATCCATACTCACTTCTTAATTACCTTCATTATAGGATCGTTGCATAATGTACTATTATAGGACTATTAGGCCTACACTTTTACTACGTATTACAACTTTTGACCAATAAAACGGTACGAAAGGACGTGTTTTAGCCAATCATGGCTGTTTATCGCTACAGTTTTATCAATTTCCTAGCATATGTTTTTATCACTTACCTAGCATTTGTTTCTTTGTTTGCCAACATTTCAAACTGAAAATTCTTTACGGTACTATAAAACATGCTATGAGATAGTCATTTGTTTCCCGCATAGATAGCTGAAAATGGCGTCTCCGTTTAAACGTTTTGGTGAAGCTAACATTAGTGAAATAGAATTTTAGTAAGTCAATTAATATTTTATTGTATTAGAGTACTTTATTTCTTCTAATCTTTATATACTTTCTTCTAATGTAAAATAGTCAGTTAAATCCCACTGAAGTTTTGATTTTCTTCAGATAAATCAAAACCTCTAGTGAGATTATTGTTGATAAAATATTATCCTTTTATAAAAGAAAGAAAACACAATAAGTAATGCCAGTTTTGAAGCTTATGGAAAATGCCAGATTTGCAAATTATTGGATTGCTGCGTAATGTGAAAAGAAATAGAAAACTAAGTTTTAAATTCGACGGTAAAATAATATTTATAGGACTATTACACATTTGACCAATAAAACGGTACGAAAGAACGTGTTTCAGCCAATCATGGCTGTTTATCGCTATAGTTTTATCAATTTCCTAGCATTTATTTGTTTTTATCACTTACCTAGCATTTGTTTCTTTGTTTGCCAACATTTCAAACTGCAAATTCTTTACGGTACTATAAAACATGTTTTGCGATCGTCATTTGTTTCCCGCATAGATAGTCAGCTGAAAATGGCGTCTCCGTTCAAACGTTTTGGTGAAGCTAACATTAATATTTTATTGTATTAGAGTACTTTATTTCTTCTAATCTTTATATACTTTCTTCTAATGTGAAATAGTCTCGTTTTGTTCTGGTCATACGTTACATTGCATTACGCGAGCAGGAGATGTTTTGGGAAGTGAACAGAAAGCCTAGTCTCCACAAATATATACCATTAGATATTGAAACTAAGAATATTTCTTGTTTACCTTCTTCAGAGAGTTTTGCGTATTGTCGTCATCTGACGTCAACACATTCACCGGACGATTCTTTTGGCATCGCAGGGCGTTGATGGAGACTTCGCCCGTGCCGAGAGTGAGAGCCACGCTCGACACTGAATTCAGGGATATCTGTTTGCTCAGTCGTACCAAAAATAGTTCATCTGAAAGTTCTGTAACACAAACGAGTAACTAACATTGTTATGTTTTCCAGTTGGTCTTTTTTTCAAGACGTTACAGTCAAACTAAGTTAGTACTTTCCGAATAAGACTTAATAAAATGCACTGTTAGCGGGAGAACGTTTTATTTGGGAGAGTGCAATCTGGAGCCCACAATGCGAAGCTCGAAAAATATCAACAAATCTGTGAAAGAGTAATGGAACGGAGAAAAAATTCTCTCCGGCGTCGGGATTTGAACCCGGGTTTTCAGCTCTACGTGCTAATGCTTTATCCACTAAGCCACACCGGATACCCACCCCGGCGTCGGACAGAATCATCTCAGATTAAGCTCCAACTCTTGGGTTCCCTCTAGTGGCCGCCCTCTGCACTACGTCATAGATGTCTATGAACGTAGGACTGAAGTCCACACATGTGCTGAGGTGCACTCGTTATGAGTGACTAGTTGGCCGGGATCCGACGGAATAAGCGCCGTCTTAAATCACGAATTGATTTACGCATATCATATATATTATTATAATGTACCGAAGTACATATGATATTTCCATGCAGATATTCTGCGTCATCATACGATGAAAGAGTAATGAAACGGAGAAACTCATAACGAGTGAACCTCAGCATATGTGTGGACTTCAGTCCTAGGTTCATAGACATCTATGACGTAGTGCAGAGGGCGGCCACTAGAGGGAACCCAAGAGTTGGAACTTAATGTGAGACGATTCTGTCCGACGCCGGGGTGGGTATCCGGTGTGGCTTAGTGGATAAAGCATCAGCACGTAGACCTGAAAACCCGGGTTCAAATCCCGGCGCCGGAGAGAATTTTTTCTCCGATCCATTACTCTTTCATCGTATGATGACGCAGAATATCTGCATGGAAATAATTATCATAGTACTTCGGTACATTAAAATAATATATAACAAATCTCTACTTTAATGCAGTGTAGCAGTAATTAAATTAAGGAAAATAAATGAAAAAGTAAAAATAAGTAGAAATAATAGTAACTCTAGACCAGCCGTGGCGAAAATGTGATCGTGCGCCGAGCCACTGTGTAAGCTGCAACGTGCATAGCACCTATGGAGGGAGGCGGACACCCGAAGGGGAAGTGAAGCAACTGTCTGACTTATTAACGGATTTTCATTTTCCTTACGTTACGCACTTAAATGAAATTTTATACAGTACAAGGCTACAAACTAATGTTTAGTACGTGTAACGAAGAAAGAAGTAAACAAGAAAACATAGGACACATTAGCACAACCTAAAATTAATTAACTGTCTTCAGAATGTCTCCGCGACAGAGTTTCAAAATCAGGAATTATGTCACTTACTGCCTGTCGTAGTTGATCACAAAGGTATTTGTCTGTCAGTCGTGATATAAATTTGGTTTTTACTATTTTCATTGTTGAAAATAATTTTTTCATAAACGTAAGTTGTAGCGAACATGGCTTCAACAGAGCAAGCGAAAATAAATATCCGAAGCTTCGTTCTTTCGCTTGCTCTGTTGAAGCCATGTTCGCTTCAACTTACGTTTGTGAAAAATTATTTTCAACAATGAAAATAGTAAAAACCAAATTTAGATCACGACTGACAGACTAATACCTTCGTGATCAACTACTGGCAGTAAGTGACATAATTCCTGATTCTGAAACTTTGTCGCAGAGACATTCTGAAGACAGTTAATTTTAGGTTGTGATAATGTGTCCTATGTTTTCTTATTCATTCTTTTCTTCGTTACACGTACTAAACATTAGTTTGTAACCTTATACTGTATAAAATTATATTTAAGTGCGTAACTTAAGGAAAATGAAAATCCGTTAATAAGTCAGACAGTTGCTTCACTTCTCCTTCGGGTGTCCGCCTCCCTCCATAGGTGCTATGCACGTTGCAGATTACACAGTGGCTCGGCACACGATTACATTTTCGCCACGGCTGTTGTTCAGTAAAAGGCGAATCCGCAGTTCTGTTACTGAACGTATAGGCGAAAATGAATCTCACTGGTGTCCAGGTGGATGGTGGAATGCAGCAGGAAGATACATCCTGAGCGGAAATACTGTTGTAGGCCGATGATGACGGCCGTGGTCTCCACGAGGGTGAGCGTCTTGTCTGTTTTGCAGCCGTAGAATTGGGCCATTAAACTGAGCGCAAACAGCTGCAGCCATGGCAACAGCGGCATTACTGAAACAGAGACCATGCGGATTATATAGGGATAGGGTTTCCACGCTAGGATGGAGTTATTTCGGCTGCTGTACAGACAGATACTATGCGGTTTGTAGTGGAAATAACAATAATTTTATCTCATAATAGCTCTGCCATAAGGATTATCAAGCAGTCAAGCATATAATATGAGTGTAGTTCTGAAGTCTAAACTATTAATTTCTTCTGAAATTTGTATCAGTTTGGATTCTCAAGTGGAAAATTGTTAGAAGCGACTACAATATAATACAGACGTGGACAAATTATTAACAAAATTGACGATTTTTATGATAATTCTGTTTACAAAATTTGACTTTTCAATTTAAACTACAGTTGAAAATTTTGCATATTTCCATCATTACAGTAGACAGAAATATGCAAAAATGTCAACTGTAGTTTAAATTGAAGAGTCAAGTTTTGTAAAAATATGTAATAAAAATCTTCAATTCTGCTAATAATTTGTAAATTAGCAAAAATGTCAACTGCATTGAAGAGTCAAATTTTGTAAAAATATAAAACAAAAATCTTCAGTTTTGCTAATAATTTGGAAATATCCAAAATGTCAACTGTAGCCCAAATTGAAGAATCGAATTTTGTAAAAATATACAATAAAAACTTTCAGTTTTGCTAATAATTTGTCAATATGCAAAAATATCCAATGTAGTCCAAATTGAGGAGTTAAATTTTGAAAAATATACAATACAAATCTTCAATTTGGCTAATTATTTGTAAATACACAAAAATGTCAACTGTAGTCCAAATTGAAAAATCATATTTTGTAAAAATATATTAAAAAATCTTCAATTTTGCTAATAATTTGTCCACGTCTGTACTTATTTAGGCCTATTTACTTACTTACTTATGGCTTTTAAGGAATCCGGAGGTTCATTGCCGCCCTCTCATAAGCCCGCCAACGGTCCCTATCCTGAGCAAGATTAATCCAGTCTCTACCATCATATCCCACCTCTCTCAAATCCATTTTAATATTATCATCCCATCTACGTCTCAGCCTCCCCAAAGGTATTTTTCCCCTCCGGCCTCCAAACTAACACTCTATATGCATTTCTGGATTCGCCCATACGTGCTACATGCCCTTTCCATCTCAAACGTCTGGTTTAATGAAAAATTACTCAGTAAATTAGTTACTTGTTGAGTAACGTGTGAAACGTAGAATGAGAAACTATTTGTCACTTTCGTGAAAACGAGTATTTTAATTCTTTTTCTTTCACTGATTAACTTGCAACATTTTTACTGTGTTAACTTTTTTTGGATTTTCCTTCGTTAATTTGATTATTAATTGAATTTGTTTTTCCATTCGTTTCATAATACGTCCCTAAATCACTCATTTCGGTGTTTTCTTCTATGACAGTCTTGCATAAAGTTGGATATGCGTATCCTTGTAACAAGACTTATATGAAGGAATTATGGATAACTTATGGCAAATTTTTAAAAGAAAAGTTGATGTGTTAGGCTAAATTAATGGAATTAGCTTTTTTCACTATTTGACCATTAGCAATGCTATTAAAGTTTTCCACTACGAGACTTAATTTAAAATCTTCTAGAATTTAAGTGGAATTTTTGTGAACAAATTACCTGTCATAAAGAAGGAATTTCATACGTAGGATTAATACATCGATATTACTCATGGATTGTTTAAATCCTTCAGTATTCGGAAATATTACATTGCTGATTTTGTTTGAAAGAGGACGAAGTGAAGCGAATTCTTACCTGCTGTGCTGTCAGTTGTCTACTCGGTGTTTGATCTATTAAATGAAAGTTCTTGCAATTTTTCTCATCGCTGATGTCTGAGTCATGGAGCTGCCATCTTATCATTTGCTCCAATTTACTGTTGAATTTATAGTTCTGCCGGTGTTTCTGTGTCTTCATTAATCTTAGTGTTCACTGCTTGTACTGCACAGACGTTGCAGGAATCTGTAGCACATTGTTCACAGAACAAAGAAATTAAGTCTTATTCATGTATGATTTGAGGCTTTCTCGGCGTTGGTTCGCTAATATGTTTTCGCGGGATATCAGCCGAGTTAAGATTTTGGAATGCTCCAAGCTTTCGACTGCTATGTCTGCAGCCATCTTCAGGGAAGTGATGTCCGAACAGAAAGTCGAAAGGTTATATAGATGTGGCTGTCTCAGGTGAAACGGGATTGGTTGGCGGATCGGCCAATCCGGGGCCGGGAATTGTCATCGCTCGTAAGCTCCGCCCCTCCCGGGATTACTGCGTGAAGTTTGGCGGGCGGCGAGCCCTGTTCCGCCGGTTGGAATCGGTTGCCGTCCTCGGTCCGTGATCTTCATGACCTTGATTGTAAGAGGGCCTGAGTTGGTCTAAGGCCGGTGTCCATGCCTGACTGAGCTGGAGTCCACTGTCTCTGTTAAAGTTGTTTTTCTCCAGCTTGATCTCTATGGCCTCCTTGATTGTACGATCCCAGTAGTGGCTTGATGGCATGGACACCGGCCTTAGACCAACTCAGGCCCTCTTACAATCAAGGTCATGAAGATCACGGACCGAGGACGGCAACCGATTCCAACCGGCGGAACAGGGCTCGCCGCCCGCCAAACTTCACGCAGTAATCCCGGGAGGGGCGGAGCTTACGAGCGATGACAATTCCCGGCCCCGGATTGGCCGATCCGCCAACCAATCCCGTTTCACCTGAGACAGCCACATCTATATAACCTTTCGTCTTTCTGTTCGGACATCACTTCCCTGAAGATGGCTGCAGAGATAGCAGTCGAAAGCTTGGAGCATTCCAAAATCTTAACTCGGCTGATATCCCGCGAAAACATATTAGCGTAAGTCTTATTCATGTTACAATTAAAGTTGAGATTTGTGGATATCTTGTTATAGATTTTATTACCATTTTATACTTATTGTATGTACCTTCTTGACTACATAAATGGTACAGAATTAAAGGAGCATTGATGGAATAAAAATTTTCAAGGGAAACAGAAATTTGAGTCACGGAAGAGTTTGAACTGTAGACTTCATCTGATTTGCTTGACATGAACTTTGATTCCATTTGATGAAGCTGTCACCTGGCAGAGGTACACCTGAACTATTTTATAATTAATGGAAGATATTTGTGAGGAAAATCATTACAGTTGGAGAGCACTTTTGCCAAGCATATGTCTCAAAAGATTTGCCTGGAATCGGTTTCTGTTTCCTTTGTGTGAGAAGCTGTCAGATGACTAAACTACGATTAAGTGATACACACTATGGAATAAGAATGACGGAAGAAGTAGAAGTACCTACTTTAAAAACCTGCTCGAAAATCGCTTTATTTACCATACATTTTATGGAGTCTGTCCGGTATCGAACTACGACTCCCCTTTGGTGAAAGACTGCCATCAAAGTGACTGTATTGCAGCTGGGCCGTCTCAGACGGCTACACAAATAATTTTTCTTTTCTTGCTTGATTAAGAATTTGCGTCTGCCACCTATCGTTCCATTAATCATTTCATCATTTCACTGCGATAAATGTCTTTGAGAAATGAGGAAAATAATTCTAGACCAAGTGCACAAATTTTGAATAATTACATCATTGATCCGATATCCCTGCGTCATCACATCTATTCTGAAAAATATCTGCAGTTCTGAAATACTATATTAAAATTTTTATTGCACTGGATATCCACTAAAATAGATGATACTTAAGGGTGCTCTGACTAATAGTCATCATAATCATCCACTTATTCTAATCTTTAATCTTCGAAGATTGGTCCTTTGGAAATTTATGTCGTTCCTCTCATGAGGATCATGTAGTCTGCATTTATAAAAATATTGAATGCTCTCTTGAGACCTGAAATATTTCCAAGTGGAGGTCGAGAGTTCAGTTAGTATCACAACGAACTCAAAGCTATTCCGTTGATTGAAGGAGGAACTACAATTTATCTTCCAAAAATATATTTTATTGTTAAATAATATAGTCTGTTTCAATTTTATGTATTCTAATGAGAAATAGAACTTCCTCAGTCTATGATGTTGCTGTACATATTTTCTTACTCGTATTTTGAAATTTTATAATAATTCAGTAATTAAATATTTGATGTGTTTTAATCTCCAAAAAGGTGAATAATATAACGCATTAAATATGTTTATGCTCGATTATGCCGAAATGTAGTAATTATACACCTGGTAGCAGACCTTTAATGCATGTCATTAAAGTACACCTACTCATTAAAGGTCAGGTCTTTCAGCCAATGACGACTCAGGTTACAACTGTTCAGCCAATGACAGGTCAGCTTTCTACCGTTATAAAACCGCAAGTATCGATTATTCTCGGATATGCAATCGAAAGAGAATTAGCGAAAAGTCACGGAGGCTGGAAATCCAATACTGTCGCAGAAGGTTATGTTCTGTTACTATAATAATTAGCGTTAATTGTAAATAATATTCAAATAAATTGAATTTGTCATCTCGTTTTTCAATGTCTAATTTTATTTCAATATTATCTCTGTAGGTTCTTATGGCCTAGCAAGGTCAATGTGGACATCTGTTCCTCGTAAAAAATCAATACTTTCGCGTCTGCGCACATCTCACAACATACGGGACATTGTTCCAGGTCAGATACAATAAAATTAATAATATCAAGTTAGAAATATGGTCGAGCATAAAAAGTTGTATGAAACTCGCCTATAATGGTAATTAAGAAGCTCGTATGAAAATTATGAAACTCGCTTGCGCTCGTTTCATAGATATCCATACTCACTTCTTAATTACCTTCATTATAGGCTCGTTGCATAATGTACTATTACAGGAAACTTTACAAAAACATTTGATTTCACATAGGAAGAAAAATATAATTGATAACTTTGTAACACCCGCATTTCACAATTTAACCGAGATTTTCCACTAAGTGATAGAACCAAATGTAGCGTAACTTATTGGTAAAATACGTGTACCTGTGTACCTACTGAAGACAGAGAATTAAATAAAATGTATTTTCCAACTTGATAACACCTCATAAGTAACTGATACAAGACAGAAAAAGCACAACGAGCCCTGTCGAACATACATACACAAATATCCAGTTATTTTTCTGGACTTGAATCAGAGGGAGAACTAACCAAACTAATAAATATGAAAATAAAAAAAATATTGATCTGGAAAAAGGGATAAATAAAACATTAGTAACGATCAATCATGGTGTTCAACAAGGTTTTGCTGTCACCGATACTGTTTAATCAGGACCTACATGATATGTTGTCAGAATGGCAAAACAAAGCATAGTGAGACATACTATTGGAAAATAATATAAACACAAATACTGTCTTGTTTTCGAGTGCTGGAGTCCTGATAAATAGTTCGGAGAGTGATTTACAGAGATCATAATAGTCTACTCGTAAAATAAAATTGATGTAGCCTACACTAAAAAAGTAAAATATCAACGGCAATAAGAAAATTCATGACATTAAAAAGGGAATTGAGACGTCATCAGAAAATAACAGTAGACAGTATTATTTGATAATAAATAATAAACTTAAGATATTTAGGATGATGTATTTCGTATTGTAACAACACATATCGATGACAGATTATGCAATGTCTATTATCATTGCGGTACTGTGTTAAGAACTTGGAGAGAAGGGTCGAAGAGATAGCGTTTAAAATTCTATAAATATCTCTGTTCCTGCACTGCTATCTAATAATCAAGCATATACATTCATCTGGTAACATTTACAATTTCATAAACTTATTTCCTTTCTTGTGGTGAACTGCCATCTAACAATGAAACACATTGATTTAATAGAAATTAAAAATTGTATAAAATTATCTCTTTTCTTGTGATGCATTGCTATCTAATAATTAAACACTAACATTGATTTAATAGCAATTAAAATTGCATAAAATTATCTCATTTCTTGTGATGCATTGCTATCTAATAATTAAACATGAACATTGTTTTAATAGCAATTAAAAATTGCATAAAATTATCTCTTTTCTTGTGATGCATTGCTATCTAATAATTAAACACTAACATTGATTTAATAGCAATTAAAATTGCATAAAATTATCTCATTTCTTGTGATGCATTGCTATCTAATAATTAAACATGAACATTGTTTTAATAGCAATTAAAAATTGCATAAAATTATCTCTTTTCTTGTGATGCATTGCTATCTAATATTGAAACACGAACATTGATTTAATAGCAATTAAAAATTGCATAAAATTATCTCTTTTCTTGTGATGCATTGGTATCTAATATTGAAACACGAACATTGATTTAATAGCAATTAAAAATTGCATAAAATGATCTCCTTTCTTGTGATGCATTGCTATCTAATAATGAAACACGAACACTGATTTAATAGCAATTAAAAGTTGTATAAAATTATCTCTTTCTTGTGATGCATTGCTATCTAATAATGAAACACGAAGATTGATTTAATAGCAATTAAAAATTGCATAAAATGATCTCCTTTCTTGTGATGCATTGCTATCTAATAATTAAACACGAACATTGATTTAATAGCAATTAAAAGTTGCATAAAATGATCTCTTTCTTGTGATGCATTGCTATCTAATAATGAAACACGAACATTGATTTAATAGCAATTAAAAGTTGCATAAAATTATCTCTTTCTTGTGATGCATTGCTATCTAATAATGAAACACGAACATTGATTTAATAGCAATTAAAAATTGCATAAAATTATCTCCTTCCTTGTAATGCATTGCTATCTAATAATGAGACACAAACATTGATTTAATAGCAATTAAAATTGCATAAAATGATCTCCTTTCTTGTGATGCAATGCTACCTAATAATGAAACATGGACATTGGTCTGAAATAAAATATAAATGTGTAATGGGCAGAATTGCTATTTATGAGATGTATGGGAGGGTGCTCGATTATGGACCACATCTCAAATAACATGCGCCAAGAATTTTCAGAAGCGCTGCGCCTTCTGAAGAATATGTGAGAATGTGTTACGGCGTAGATGGACTGAAGGACGTGGAAGAGAATAACCACGACGCGATGAGTTAGGACAGTTTGCTTAGTCTCCACATTAAGAAAGGAGAAAGATTTGTAAACCGAAATTGAAGATCTCATAATATTAATCCGTTGAATTAATAATTACCCATCGTCCTTAAAGTGGCAACTAAAAGGAATCTTTATCTTGCTAGATTTAGGTAGGCAAGATGTTTATCCGGATAATAAATCCCTCCTCACTTAGTGGCTGTAACAGCAACCGCTTACCCTTCACTCCGAGATTCAGCTGCACAATATAAACTAGTTATCTTTGATTGCACTTGACCTGCAGTATTGTACTTGTTGCACACGAACACACCAGCGTAAAATGAGCTCAGGAATCAGTGCGGCTTAGATAGTTACTAGAGAATTCTATTGCCAATAAAACAGCAGGTGCCGTGTGAAGTGGGAATCAATAGCGGCGCATATTACCAGATAATAGAAAGCTATCAGCAGCGGCTTCGTTGTCCTGTTGATTATTAGATCACAATATGCATGCCGGGGTGTCGTGACATCGCGTATGCTGCGTGACAAGTGTCCTATACCGCCTATTGTCATGGAATCGCCATGACAACATGCATTTTAAATGAATCAAAACATTGAGCGTCATTTTGTTAGGTTGTCACAGAATAAGTAATTTCTTGTCCAGCTAAATTATATGGGAATGGAAAGTTCGTGGGCTTTAATAAGAGTTAAGAACCACTCAAAACCGTCAGTCACAATAAATTTTGAAATCATTTCAAAATGGTGAAGCAACGATACTTGTCACACAGAAATACTTCTTCTTTACACTAGCTTTTCCAGAACTTTTGAAAGGACTGCTTGATTGGATTTATACATTTCTGTGGATAACTATTAGCTATTGGGCTTTTATAAGACACATTTCATGTACAAATCGTCCATGTATAGGTACTCTCATACAAATATATTGAGCTACTATCTATCCGATTAAAGACAAAAATAGATACGGTATATGTTGCAAATAAAATACTCGTACGTGCCTGTAAGTTAGAGAAGAACTTCGATTATCCGTTATGGACGGAACATCGTGAACGGTTACTCGAAGAAAATGGATAAGCCATATTGGCACTTTAATAGACTTAAAATCTGTCTGCCGCAATTTAAGATGTTTGAAAAAATCGGATTCTTTTTTCTTTACTTTCCAGCAATTTTTTTTATATCTATTCTAAGTTCGCTAATCACTAGTAAATATTCGAGCAAAGAGTCGCAAAGTTCATTTTCTGTAATAATCCAAAGGGAGTGAAAAAACTTGACACGCAAACGAACGAAAGTTACTCATTAATTTATTTTAGCAATATAAACTATCATAATTTTCTCAATCTATTTACTTACAAACAAAAAACATTTGGAAATACAGCAATTTTCTATAATTGGCAGTAGGGTGTTAAACTTTCAATAAATCGTGTAAATTTTATGGGAGTTGCTAAATCTTTCATGGGAGTTGCTAAATCTTTCATGGGAGTTACTAAATATTTTATTGGCGTTGCTAAATCTTTTATGGGAGTTGCTAAATCTTTTATTGGAGTTGCTGAATATTTTATTGGAGTTGCTGAATCTTTTATGGGAGTTGCTAAATTATTTATTGGAGTTGCTAAATCTTTTATGGGATTTGCTAAATCGTTTATTGCAGTTGCTAAATCTTTTATTGGATTTGCTAAATCTTTTAAGGGAGTTGCTAAATCTTTTATGGGAGTTGCTAAATAATTTATTGGAGTTGCTAAATCTTTTATTTGAGTTGCTAAATCTTTTATGGGAGTCGGTAAATCTTTTATGGGAGTTGCTAAATATTTTATGGGAGTCACTAAATCTTTTATAGGAGTTGCTTAATCTTTTATGGGAGTTGCTAAATGATTTATTGGAGTTGCTAAATCTTTTATGGGATTTGCTAAATCTTTTATTGCAGTTGCTAAATCTTTTATTGGATTTGCTAAATCTTTTAAGGGAGTTGCTAAATCTTTTATGGGAGTTGCTAAATCTTTTATTTGAGTTGCTAAATCTTTTATGGGAGTCGGTAAATTTTTTATGGGAGTTGCTAAATATTTTATGGGAGTTACTAAATCTTTTATAGGAGTTGCTTAATTTTTTATGGGAGTTGCTAAATCTTTTATGGGAGTTGCTAAATATTTTATGGGAGTTGCTAAATCTTTTATGGGAGTTTCTAAATCTTTTATGGAGTAGCTAAATCTTTTATGGGAGTAGCTAAATCTTTTATGGGAGTAGCTAAATATTTTATGGGAGTTGCTAAATCTTTTATTGGAGTTGCTAAATCTTTGATGGGAATTGCTAAATCTTAGACAATTTTAATGTGATTTCAACCAAACTTTTACAGGCGATACAATAAGCATCTGTGTGTATCAAAATAGCCTTACTTTATTGCTCTATATAGTATGGCCAGATTTATAGCACTGCATCAGAATAGTCTTTTATGTATAGGCCTATCACAATAGCTTACACAGAAAGCTATTATGATTATATGTGAAATGTCCTAAGACAAATTCCTGGATTTTCAATAAAAAGAGCCTGTCATAATCTGAATATATTAATGCGATGAAGATGTCATGAACCTTTCTGCAGTACGGTCAGTCGCATTTAGAGCACTTAACACAACCAGTTGCCGCCACCCAGGCTGTGACGAGACTAAAGCATTAGGACATGTGTTGGGTTCCTGCCGAAAGACTGACAACCGCCATCACAGGGTAAGGACAATGCTTGCTGACTTCCTAAGACAACAAGGATTAGAAGTCCATGAAGAAGTGCATTGTATCTCGGAAGATGATTCAACAAGACGAGCAGATATTGTTGCCATTGATAGAAAAAAGAACACAGAAACAATACTAGACCTGACTATCAGGTTTGTAGGAGATGCACAACAGCCAAAACTTACTGATGATGGAAAGAGAATCATCTATGAATCTTGAATTCCTTATTTTAGCAAGCAGTATAACATCGTGGGTAATCGTTGGTCAGTACACGGACTCTTTTTTGGAGTTCGTGGTACCATCTCCAAACACACCTATAACCTTTTAAAATCAAAGGGATTCACATTTTACAATGTTGAGAAAACCCTTAGAGAAATTCTAAAGGACTCAATTCAAATTTTGCAATTTCATCTCTATTTCAAGTAATATGATTCACTTTAATTTTCTTTTGAAATTTATTGTATGTATTTTCATTGTTTCATTGTAAACTTTTATACAGAGTGTTTCCGAGGTGGTATTACAAACTTTCAGGGATGATGGGGAAGGGCACATGTATCAATTTGAATAAGAAACCCTGGTCCGGAAATGACTGAGTCGAAAGTTACAAGCAAAAATATTTGTGTGGAAATGAAATAATTTTATTCCTCTGTACTCCTTATTTATGTGTATTTATCTGATATCTTACACATAGTGTATTCATCTGACGTTGTTTATGTTGTCTACTCACAGTATTCCATTCAGTGCGCTGTCTGAGGGGTGGGGACAGGAAACTACACTAAAGCAATGCAGATAGCGTAATGTGTAACGGACATGGTCGGTCCTGATATGCACGTCTGTAGACAGCAGTGTATGTGTACAAGTTGCAGTGTCCAGTCGACCAGTCCTAGTGAAATGGAGGAGTACACGAGAGCGGAATAAGCAGACCTGATTTTCGAATACGGATAAGCCAATGGGAACAGTAGACAAGCTCACAGATTGTATCGGGGCAAGTACCCATGTAGGAGACATTCGAACCATACCATCTTTCTACGACTGTTCCAAAGGTTAAGGGAAGGAGGGCACGTGGTGCCAAATTACGATTCCATTTCCATACAACTATTTTTGCTTATAACTTTCGAATCAGTCATTTCCGGAATAGGGTTCCTTATCTCAAATTGATACATGTGTCCTTCCCCATCATCCCTGAAAGTTTGTAACACTAGCCCGGAAATACCCTGTGTATGTATTTGTTTTCTGGATCCTTGTGGTTTACCCTAATTGAAGGGCATTTGGTTTTATTTTTATAAATCCGACGTGTAGTTTTGTCTTAATTTTATCCATTATTACAAGTAAAAAATAAATTTAATTCCAAATCCTTCATATATGTCTAAAGTAGCACATATTCTTATTTTTTTTTTTTTTCAAATTTGTTCTATGTTTTGATAGAAAAATTATAGCAAAAGATTGATTTTTTGTATTAGTCCTAGTTGACCCTACTAATGGTAATATAATACAGTATACTGGTCACAAGATAGATTTCGGCGCCACCACCATCTTGGACAAGACATCAGGTTACTGGGACTTGGTTATCTAGGGGAAGCCATCGAAATCCAGCTAGATGGCAATAATTTCAATAGAGACGGGGGTCTACAGCTGAGTACAGCATGGAAACCTGCCATCACTACGTTTAGACCACCAGCACACGGCAGACAGTCGGGACCAGCAACTAGCTCCTGATTGGCTACCGCTTCCACCAACCAGAATGCGCCTGGCGATCGGGACTAGGAACTAGCTCCTGATTGGCCCGCAGCGGGAAGCCCTACTATTGCATATATACCGGCTAGACATGGTCCCACAGACATCACCACAGCAGACAAGTTACTAGGAGGAATTAAACTCGCAGGACGATACTATAGAGTAGAGCCATCACACGAGACAATCTTCCACCGACCGTGCCTTAACTGTGCACAATATGGCCACACAAAGACAAACTGTGACAAACCCAAGACTTGCTTTAAGTGCGGCAAGAATCCCGACCTTTGCAACCACAACCGCCTATCCCAGATTAGGTATTGCGCCACGTGCAACAGCGACACCCATTATACGGGCCAAGCTCGCTGTCCAAAATATCCAAGGACTAATCTCATAACCTCCACCGATCCCACGCATGTCCCCATAGACACTCACAAACCAATACCGCCACCTATACCCAAACCATCACAGTCCGTCTTCAAACCAACACTACCCAAACCCGAATTGTCTTATGCGGATGCAGCTAAGACTACGACAACCAAGACAACCACTACAGACGATCCACAGACAGACAAAACAACCACGGAACAGCTGGTCGAGGGGGTTCTACGTTCTGCTGTGCAGAAAATAGAATCCTACATTGACCGGCAACTAAACAGACTACAGGACGAAATAGTGACATTCACTATTTCCTTACTCACTACAGACACAAACCCCACGAAACGACACACGACACTTGCCACAGCCAGACGGCTTCTACGGGAACGAGTAGCCCACCACTTTGTTGGTAACAGGTTACGAGTCTCCCTAGCGCCACTACAAAAACGTGACTAGGACAGAACTGACCAGAGCGCTGGACTCTCCACCTCTCATTAACATCTGCGAGGCATGGTGCTAACTTCATTTCATCCATTTCATTCACAATTCAACTGTTAGCGTGTACATGTTTCATATAATCATTTACAGGGGAAAATACACTACTGTTAGTTGAGAGGGCAAACGGCTTTTAGCTGGGAACCTCGATCTAAAGTTAGTGAATTGCAAGTCGGGAACCAATGGAGGCATGGGATGCTTACCCTGCCTGCCATTTTAAACATCATTCATTCTTTCTTCGTCCCCTTTCATTCATCATCCACATAATAATAGCCAGATTGGCTAGTCTCTTATATGAGACAACTCATCCTGCCCAAGGTATTCCGTGGTTTTCCTCAGGCGTAAGACAAATGTCGGGATGAGCCCTGTAAGAAATGGGCCACGGACCTATATGCCCTTCTCCATATATATTCCCCTTTATATAAACGACGTATGCCCTAGTTCAGAACCTATAAATTGTCTATTAAATGTACGAGGTCACTCAATTAGTCGCAATTTGAAAGGACAGGGACCTCTCAAAAATTGCAGATTTAGATTTCACGGCGCTTCTTCCGACGGCCTTCACATGCTTTGTCATCGAACAACAGATGACAGCGTCCCTCCATCCTAACGGCAAACACCAGCCATCTCCTCCTCGCCCCGTTCCGTGATCACTTGATCAAATCTCAGTCCCCCTCGCGTATGTGGTACCTAAGAGGTTACGTCCAATTTCGGCTTCCCCTTCAAAATTTTCTAGAGCTCCTTCAGTGGAGCAGCGTAACCCGGAGTGAGACTAGTGGCCAACAGGCTTGGAGCTCACATATTTAGTTTTGTACAGCCCCCAACTCCTTGCAAGGACGCGTTTTGCGTACCTTTTAAATTTGTCCTCCCAATTCTCCTCTCTTTTTCGATTTTTCGATTCGTCCCGCATCAGGCATTACTCCCAGGTTTTGGTAGTCACGACAGAGACTCCTTGGATAGTGCAACCGCTTTGAAATGACCTTGTCTTAACTGGGCTAAACAAAATTCCTCCTCAACAATATCTACATTTGTTGATCGATGGAACTATCATAGAGCCAATGGGCTAGTATATATCCATCAATTCATAGAGTCATTCAGCCTAAGAGCCAGCTGGCTAGTCTCTGAAATTGAGATAACTCATTCTGCCTAAGGTTTTTCCGTGGTTTTCCTAAGGCGCTAAGACAAATGTTGGGATGAGCCCTAAAAGAAATGGGCCACGGACCTGCATTCACATCCCCATGACCCCTTAATTATTCTAAATTAATTAATACTTACATCTATCATAAATCAATAAATCAATCGACCTATTACTTAAAAGCAAATTGGCTAGTTTCTTATATTGAGACAAGTCATCCTGCCTAAGGTATTTCCGTGGTTTTCCTAAGGCGTTAAGACAAATGTCGGGATGAGCCCTAAGAGAAATGGGCCACGGACCTATATGCCCTTCCCCATAAATTCCCCCTTTCTCTAACAAACGACGTAATATCCTAGTTCAGAGTCTAAAATTATTAAATACATGTGCAAGGTCACTCATGTAGTCGCAATGCGAAAGGACAGGGAACCTTTCAATTTGCAGATTCAGAATTCACGGCGTCTCTCCTGGCGGTCTTCACCTGCCTTGTCATCGAACAACAGACGACAGAGTCTTCTCGACTCCTCCTACACTGCGAAATGACAGAGTACATTTCAATGTGTAGATTTACACCAGCCATCTCCTCCTCGTCCCGTCCCGTGGTCACTTTGATCACATTTCCGTCCCCCCTCGTGGGGCAGCGTAATCCCGGAGTGAGACTAGTGGCCAACAGGCTTGGAGCTCACATATTTAGTTTCTTGCAGCCCCGAACCCCTTGCAAGGACGCGTTTTGTGTACCTTTTAAATTTGTCCTCCCAATTCTCCTCTTTCAATTCAATTCAATGCGTCCCACATCACTTCATTCCCTGAAGAAGATGGCAGAGCTAGCCGTCGAAAGCTTGGAAGCTACTCTCCAACTCACCTGGCTGAGAACCAGAGAAGAGTTATTCTACATCAAACGCCGGGAAAGCCTCAAGTCATACACTAATACAGAGATACTTTTCGAATATTGTAGGTTGTACATAGTTTGTATCAACTTAAAAACTTCAGCCACTTTCACACTATAAGTAAAGGTTTCGCGGAGACTTAACAAACGTGTACGCAGTTTCAGTCGCATCATACTGTACGTTGTGGTCAGCATCGATGTTTATTTGGTTACAGACAGCAAGTTCGAAAGGCGGATATATCACCTAGCTGTCATTGTAATGGAGTGCTGGGGTTAAATAAAAGCGTGTATCGCTTTTGAATTATTAAAGAATTTCCTCGCTTGAAGGAGGTGAAGGTTATGTTCATGAACTACAATTTATAGGTAATGTGGTAGTGGTGGATATATCCAGCAGTTTAATGTACTCACATCAGTGTCTGAAAGTCCCATATCGGATGTCAATGCGGGCTAAAAGGCTCGGCCTTACCGCTGAAGACATCAATCATACAGTGCTCTAACTCCCTCCAAGTCATTAGCGTGATAAAAAAATTCTAATGGTTGAAGACTAGAAATAAATACGACAAAGAGAGTAATGGAAGGAATGAAAATTGGCCTATATTTAAACTCTTTCGATTCTAGCCTGATTGTAACAAATGAGCCGTTCAGAGCAGAAGTGGTGTAAGTCAAAAATCGGAAATGAGGGTTAAAGTAAATATTCTGTAAAATACATCGCAAAGTAGCAATTAATATTCAATTTATTTAATCTATTAGTAGTCAGTGGATAGCATGAAGGACATATTAATTGCTACTTTGCGCTGTATTTTACAGAATTTGTACTTTAAACCTCATTACTCAATTTTGACTTACACCACTTCTGCTCTGAACGGCTCAAATAACAATGAAATTTTCATTTTATCCTTTTATGTTCAGAAAAAAAAAATCAATACTTGTTTTCTGAAAGTATTCGTTCTACGTCACAAGACATTACTGGAGCAAATCTCAAATACAGTGAAGTCTCAATTGAAGCAGTTCGATTCTAGAATAGGGCACATCGACTCAGAGTTCAGCCACCTTACAGGTCCTCAAGAACAATGTTCACTATTTCAGGTTCTCATTGTATATCGTAATTTTACCAACAGAGAATCAAGGCAATTTCGTAAATTAGATCGCAAAAATGCAACAAATAGTTATATTTTAAAAGAAATGAATTTATTGCGGTTGAATTTAAACATCTGATAAATAAATGGACGATTATTAAAACAAGGAAAATTTTGTAAACTTTTGTGACATCTTTTTAATGGACGAACTCTGCACTCTATGGAATTAAAAATATTCATAAATAGTATTAAAAAATAAACTCACATGTTAGGCCAATTATACAGTGTTCATAGATTTGATAAGAAACATTAAAATATATGTTACAATTATATGAACACTAATAAATATAATATAATTATTAAAGAAATTAGTAATAATCAGACATGTTTCGGAGATGCTTCTCCATCCTCAATGACTGTTTACCACGACGGCTGGTTCAGGTGATCGAACCGCGTTGTTGCTTGATTCTCCTTTAAGCCAAGCAACAACGCGGTTCGATCACCTGAACCAGCCGTCGTGGTAAATAGTCATTGAGGATGGAGAAGCATCTCCGAAACATGTCTGACTATTACTAATTTCTTTAATAATTATATCATATTTATTAGTGTTCATATAACTGTAATATATAATTTTTTATGTTTCTTACTCATAAGTAAAATAAAGTTAATTATTGCTTATGCCACCGCATAAAATATACTTCCTCCATACAGGGACATAATTTTATTTTTAGTAACATTTCTAATATTATTAACCTGGCTATACCTTTGGATTAACGGTTGAGAACCGGAAACACCATTTGCTATCCCCTTCCACGACTGAAGAGTCGACCTGGTTGGCGAGTTGGTATAGCGCTGGCCTTCTATGCCCAAGGTTGCGGGTTCGATCCCGGGCCAGGTCGATGGCATTTAAGTGTGCTTAAATGCGACAGGCTCATGTTAGTAGATTTACTGGCATGTAAAAGAACTCCTGCTGAACAAAATTCCGGCACATCCGGCGACGCTGATATAACCTCTGCAGTTGCGAGCGTCGTTAAATAAACCATAACATTAACGACTGAAGTTCGGTGATACTGGCATAAAATACAAACAAATCACTTTAGCTAGGTATAGGAGGGAAGAAAAGTAGCTCATCCATTTACGTAAACTAGGAAATATCGCGATTTTGAGTTTGATAATTTTCATTAGGTTTTTGTTTAATCAAAATACAGTACTGTATTAAAAATAAGTGTTTTTATTCACGAACTGAGCTATCCATTCGGACGTATTCATTATGCAGTGTATATTATACTGTCTACAGCACATTAGCGTACAATATAGAGAATGAAGTTAAATTGAAAAATAATCATAATATGGATATTTAAACACAATTTTGAAAATGATGACCATTCATTTCGATACAGGCTTCATTTTTTGTTTTTACATATTATCGCACTATAGACTATTGTACCTAATTCCAATTACCAGTTTCGTCCTTCGTACTAGTAACTCATGTTGAAATAATTCTGTACTTACTCTATAAAAGAGTACCTTACGTACTGTAAATTCAGTCTTCACTTCTGTCCGACCCGCACAGATAAAATTACTCAGACATATTATCTACTGTCCTTCCAAGTGGTTATGTCGCAGGGTCGTAGAAGGGGGTAAAATCACGTGACAGTTCATTAACGAGGCCCTTTTATTTAAGTTATTTTAAACAGTTGTATAATATTACGTAGGCGTCCAATTCCTAACAGAAACTAACGTTTTCAGAAAAGAACTAAGACAGCCCAGCACTAGTCTTTACAGAGGGGCGAGCAGAAGCAGGTGGGGGAAATCGGGATGCGATGTAGGAAAACGGACGACAGTACCTGTGCGAGAATATGATTCAATATTGAAAGCTCTTTCGTCACTGGAAAGCACGAAGATATTTCTGTAACGTACTATACTCACTAACTTAATACCGTTTATTATGAGAGGATGGTTGGAAGTTTACTAATAGACTACATTCTGGGAGTGAAGTACATTCAAAAAGTCAGGTACAATAAAAATTGAAGTAAAAAATGATGTCCCTGTACAATAATAACAGAATAGCTCACTTTGTTCAGAACCTAAATTATTAATATAAATTAACAATATTCTTCAAACTATTCACGACTCTACACAGCTCCATAGAATGTCACTATGCCGTTGTTTATGTGAACATACTGCGTATCGTCTGTAGCGAGTGGGAGCAGAGCGAGGCACGGGTGACATCTCTATTCCTCTCTGTACCCAACTGTTTTGGTACGAAGTTCCTACCTATGCTCACAGTCTACTATATACAGTCACGAAGCTTGAGTTTTGAGGGTGCCAGAAACAATAGACTGTGACAGTACTATTTTGCATTGACTGTAATGAGGCGATAATAACGATCCTAGTGGTGAGCAACTATCTAATTTTTTTTTTATTTTATTTAAATTTAAATATACAGAATAAAGAATATAATTACAAAACAAACAAGAGAAACAGAAATAAAATAATACAAGCAATATAAAAAGAAGATACAGTAGTATTAACAAAATTTGAGACCGAATGAGCAGCGCTCGTGCTCGGTCGCAGTTCAGATATAATATTAAAATAAAAAATAATAATAATAATAATAAAAATACATAAGTAAAATAAAATAGGAACTAAAATATAATTACAGCGGTAATGGAATTATATAATATAATATTAACACTAGAGAAGAATAATATCGCACGTGAAAAGTAGGACTAATATATATTTCAAAATTATAGAATACAAATATAATATAGGTTGATTAATTCATATACATAGGCTATAAATTTATTTAATAAAATTGAAGATATTAACACGTTTCTAATTTTCTTGTTATATGTTAGTGGGTTACATGTTAGAAGTTCTGGGTATAATTTAGTTAAAGCATTGTACAACCGAGGGCCAAAATTTATGCTATGCTTTAGACCAGCAGATGTGAGACATTTAGGTTCTACTAATGTTGAATTAATATTTCGTCTTGTGTCATAATTGTGTGTCTGTAATACAAACATATTACGATTTTTATGATAAAATTTTAACAGCGTATACTTATAAATTTGTTCAATATTAAATACATTAAATTCAGAATAAATTAATTTAGTTAGATAATCGAAACGTTTCTTCAAACAAATTTTAATTATTCGTTTTTGTAGTAAATTTAACGGACTAAGATTAATGTTTGTATATTTACTACGTATTGAGCTTCGCGACTGTATATACTAGACTGTGCTATGCTGGTAACTACTTAATTATTTTTTCTTACAGATGCCTCCGCACCAGAAACGTAATTCAGCATTCTCAGATATAGAGATTTTGTAAACTAGCTGTACTTTTACATAGTGACTATATCTATGCGATCCATATGCATTCTCATTGGATGTCATTGAAACGAGAGTGTATGCAATATCATAACCTTTAATACCAACTGTTTATATGCGGGACTCTTCTAATAATTCTGCACCTGATATCAAGATAACTCGTAAGTTACAAGTGCTCTTTCCTGACGTGCGTGCTCGTTATGTCCCTAGGGAGGAGGTCGTTTCTGAACTTCAAAATACTCGCTCATTATGTCGAGTTCTTCACGAAGGCCAACGTTTCTTCGTTTACAGAACAAACGAAACAGGAAATTAGTAACATCAATATGGCAGATCTCAGATAATGTAATGTAATATTTGACTTACGTGGGTTACATCACGCGATGCGTCCATCTTGTGTGCGAAGAGGTCAAGATCCCAATAACGACACTTCTGTCGTAATGAAAGCTACCAACTATATACCGGCTTAATATTACACTTAGGCCTACTATTAGAATTCACGGTGAATATAAACCATGCGTAACTAAAAACTACTTAAAGCCTACCGATCCGGAGTTGCGCTCGGGCGCGGGTTCGATTCCCGCTTGGGCCGATTACTCGGTTGGGTTTTTTTTCGAGGTTTTTCCCAACCGTAAGTAAAATGTCAGATAATCTATGGCGAACCCTCGGCCTCATCCCGTCGAACATAATCTCACCATCACAAATCTCATCGACGCTAAATAACCTCGTAGTTGATACAACGTCATTAAATAACCAAGTAAAATAAAATAAAATACTTCTGTATCTTCATTATTTATTATTATACTTTGCAATTGCTTTTTGAATAAATTATATCGACTGTTTCGTTTATATGACGTCATTCCATTTTCGACCAATGAAGTATAATTAAATTTTGAATTCCAACCAATCACAGTCAAACATAGCGATAATTTCTGCAGCTAATCAATTTATCGCATGGTCGTTCTTTTGTTTAGTCGGTGTCGCCAACTGTTTCCCCTTAAATCGTTGAGCATGAATCCATTAATATGCATCTACACGGTTCAACTTTTCTTTCAACTTTACGCATTCAAGCAATGAATGCAAGATTTATAAATATTTAATATTAATAGACTATATTTACGCAGTGAAGACGACGTTTGAAACGGCATACCATGTAGACACAAAATCTTCATGCATCTTTGAACCTTAGATCATATATGTAAATATGATCTAGGATTGAAGGTACGTTTTAAACTTGATTATTTCAATATTATTCCCAGATTGCTTGTTTACGCGCATGGAAATTTGAACTGTTACACACTACAGTGAGAAATAGCTGTCTCCACACATATTACATAGTTCTTAGTTCTCGGTGTAGTGTACAATGTAACGATGAAGTACTAAATAAAGTATGAAATTCTACTTCCACAGCTACATCTTCATGTTCTAATTCCATGTCCATTGTAGTCTATCTGAAGAAAATTACACTCCTTCATTCAGATTTGATAACTGCGTTTTCAACAATTCTTCATTGAATTAATGTATTACTCAGGTTGCTGTAATTATATTATAAAATTTTAAATTAAATTATGATTTCAGCAGATAAAGAAAATGTATTTATGTTATAATAATAAAAGAAAAGTGCAGTACATGTAGGCCTAATTAACATTGTTAAACCTGTATTTCGATTTTCGCAATTGGCATTACTGAATAATAACATCGAATTTCTTTATTGCAATAATCGATATTCATCTATTTCAACTTCACAATGTCTGAATAGATTAAGTATTCGTAAATATACAATTATTAATATTTTGTAATCGAATTTTAGGGATATATTATGTAAATTTTTATTTTATTCACGAAATAGTCCTAATAAATGTCACTGGAGGTCTGAGATTAGCCTACTATAGATAAAAATTTGCTGTAACTTCGTAAGAGAATATTATTTTATTTGTTATTTTAGTAATTGGAAGCTTTAAATTTAAAAAACTGAAAGCTCACTTTCAGACGCTTGGAGTGTATGTACAACTTCTAACCCACAACACCTATTTCTCATATTCTCGAACCAATAAACATATTATTTACTGAAAGTGGCTGACATTTCACGGGGATATTTATAATTTGATCGAAGTAAATCGATTCCTACAATTGGTTGGTAGGCATTCATATTTTTCCTGTATAAATTTATAGTTTTGGTGTAATGTCGCATGTCAGCCAACATATATTTATTGTATACGTTAAGGAATAAAGTGTTTGTGACAGTATCATTACATGACATCGTCTATCAGACATAAATCATTTCAGCTGTTTTTGTTTTTAGTCCGTAATTCAACGACGCTGTATCGATTACTAGGTTATTCATCGTCATTGGAATTAGTGATAGCGAGATGATGTTTGGTGAGATGAGGCAGAGGATTCGGCACGTGATTATCTAACATTCGCCTTACAGTTTGAGAAAATGCCGGAAAAAACCAATTAGCGAGAATCGAACCCATGCCCAAGCGCAACTCCAGATCAGTAGACAAGCACGCTACCACCCGAGGTAGGTCAGTAGAACGGCTGTCTTATGTAGTTCGTTTTGTATTATTTTTTAATGTTAAAACGATGACGGTAATTGATTGGATTTTTGTTCTGACCACTACGAGTATAAGATAAAATGCCGTTGTCATAGAGATAGATGGATGTCTTAAATCCAGAAAATAGACACGTATATTAAGAACTACAAAACACTGACGGGAGAAGTTTTGGACATACAAAGAAACAATCAAGTAATTGAACAGCTATGGATTGTTACAGGCAGGGATACCGGCTTTATGTATAGGCCTATTTGTCACGGTGTTTACTATGGAACGAAAGTTTATAAAATCATATTTTAAAAACATGCTGCGTTCCACGCTAATGATAAAAAGTGTATGAGTTGTGGAAAAGGGAATAGGATAATGCAGGTTTCATATCTTATTTCTTTTTGTAATGAAAGAAATTATTTATGTAAAGAAAATGCATTTATTGACAACATGTTTGTGTGCTTTGAAATCAGATTAAGTAAATGAGTAAATAAATGAATGACTGCAGTAAGTAAAAAGTAAATAAATACATAAATTAATAAAATAATTAAAAGAATAAGTAAACAAATAAACACAAAACAATTAAATAAATAAATAAAATAATTAAAAGAATAAGTAAAGAAATAAACAACAAAACAATTAAATAAATAAATAAAATAATTAAAAGAATAAGTAAACAAATGAACAACAAAACAATTAAATAAATAAATAAAATAATTAAAAGAATAAGTAAAGAAATAAACAACAAAACAATTAAATAAATAAATAAAATAATTAAAAGAATAAGTAAACAAATGAACAACAAAACAATTAAATAAATAAATAAAATAATTAAAATAATAAGTAAAGAAATAAACAACAAAACAATTAAATAAATAAATAAAATAATTAAAAGAATAAGTAAAGAAATAAACAACAAAACAATTAAATAAATAAATAAAATAATTGAAAGAATAAGTAAACAAATGAACAACAAAACAATTAAATAAATAAATAAAATAATTAAAAGAATAAGTAAAGAAATAAACAACAAAACAATTAAATAAATAAATAAAATAATTAAAAGAATAAGTAAAGAAATAAACAACAAAACAATTAAATAAATAAATAAAATAATTAAAAGAATAAGTAAAGAAATAAACAACAAAACAATTAAATAAATAAATAAAATAATTAAAAGAATAAGTAAACAAATGAACAACAAAACAATTAAATAAATAAATAAAATAATTAAAATAATAAGTAAAGAAATAAACAACAAAACACTTAAATCAATAAATAAAATAATTAAAAGAATAAGTAAAGAAATAAACAACATAACAATTAAATAAATAAATAAAATAATTGAAAGAATAAGTAAACAAATGAACAACAAAACAATTAAATAAATAAATAAAATAATTAAAAGAATAAGTAAAGAAATAAACAACAAAACAATTAAATAAATAAATAAAATAATTAAAAGAATAAGTAAAGAAATAAACAACAAAACAATTAAATAAATAAATAAAATAATTAAAAGGATAAGTAAACAAATAAACAAGAAAACAATTAAATAAATAAATAAAATAATTAAAAGAATAAGTAAACAAATAAACAACAAAACAATTAAATAAATAAAGTAATTAAAAGAATAAGTAAACAAATAAACAACAAAGCAATTAAATAAATAAATAAATAAAATAATTAAAAGAATAAGTAAACAAATAAACAATAAAACAGTTAAATAAATAAATAAAAACTGAATGAATAAATAAATAAATGACAAAATGAAGGAATGAATAAATGAATGAATAAAATAAAAATATATATTGAATTTCGTTGAATATTCTATTACAGTACATTTTGTGTTACTGCATTATATTTGTGTGATTTTAAAATAATTTTTCTGCGTTCTACCCATTCCTCGCCGTATGGTAAAGCAGAATTTCTGCACGGAAATATTATATGTACTTCGATACATCATAGTAATATGATACGCGTAAGTAATCACTTTGTGATCCAAGACGGCGCCATGTTCCGTCGGATCCCGGCCACTTAGTCACTCGTAATGAGTGCATCTCTGGACATGTGCCACTGTCACATATTCTGTGGCATAGTACATGAGGGTAGGCCACCAAAGAGAGATAGAACTTAAACTGAGAAGGATTCAATCCGCATCGGAACTGGAATCTAGTGTGGCTTAGTGGATAAAGGGTCAGCACGTAGAGCTGAAAACCCGAGTTCGGGCCCCGGTGCCGGAGAGAATTTTTCTCCGTTCTACCCATTCTTCATCATTTATTATTCTGTTTGATAAACAGTCGTAATAAATATCACTCGAGGCTTTGATTTTCCGTAGATAAATTACACGCAGCTAAAGTTGCTCGTTAATTTGTCGCATGAATCAGAGCCTCTCGTGCATTACCTACAAAAATTAACCTCAGCATATCCATTTCAGAGATAGAGCAAAGCGTAGCAGTGCCATGAACAAAGAGTGACATGTGTATACCAATTTATTGTAAATATTAAATTTCTAATAAATCATTTCTTTGAATGTAGTCTACTGGCTTTTTATTTCAGGCGCTTAGAAGGCGCCTATTGTGTGGATCAAAAATAGACCTATTAGAAAAGCAATTCTCGTGCTGAAAATAGAAAGAACAGAAACACAAATCTTCTTTTTTTTTAAATATCAGAATATTACATCTACACAAACTGTTAGCCGACATTTTACAATATTCGACGGAAATACATTCCTCTCACTCACTCCTGCTTTTGTAGTAATCTGTCGTTATTCATCACCTGACTTAGGAATGTTAAATGCTATGCGTTATACCTGAACATATAATTTTTTTTTTTTTTTCACAATTTTTCTTAATTCTAATACATATCAACAGAGTACTGGGTGTTCATTTCAAAGTGTGTCATGACGTCACTGTTGTTGAGTCACCGATTTGAAGCGAGTTTCAGCTTATATGTCAGAGAAGTTGCCTATTATTCAAGGCGTTCTTCAATCTGAACTTGAGAACGTGTACGGTATAACTTGAACGTCGTAGCAACAGATGGCGGTCTGTACGGTCTGTGTGCTACCATAACCTCTTTCGAACTGTGTTTTGCGCCGGCAAGTCGTACGCAGGGTATTTGTTATCATCGGTTGCGTACGGTAACATTCCACAACACAAATCAAATGCTCCGTGTCCATGTTGACCGTCGAAGTTAATGTCAACAAATACGTAAGTAATCGTCTTAACCCTCTCCCCATATCCCGACAGCACGTATTTCCAAACAGTTCACATTCCTGCCACTACCGGCGTTACCGTACGTATCGGTACGTACTCTTCAGAATGAACGCCGTACTTGCTAGGCAACTTCTCTGCCTCCTAGGTAATACACCTTTGCGGAAATGTAGGAAGATTGAATTCTCTAGGCTCATCGGCTAGCCACATGACGGCATACAGTGAGCCATGACACACTTTGAACTGAACACCCAGTATAAGTGAAAAATATGCATAGGAATATATAGGTGAAATTTACTTTTTACTAAAATGTTAGGCATAGGCCTATTCTAGAAAAACATCTAATATCGCCATGTCCGTCCACGAGACTGTACGACGTAAGTAACTAACTCGGCTAGTACTGAGTGAATTCTTAATACATTTTTGTAATAATTTATCGAGAGATCTCAAATTTAATTAAATTAATAAATGATGAGGAAACTTTCAAAACTTGACATGTCCATTTTCAGAATGCAATGAACAAAATATTTCCTGTAGTGAAATATTAGGGGGTTTTTTCCTCGCTGTTATTTATACTCGCTTTAACATCTTTGGTCATATCGTGAGTTAATCTTTGGTTGAAATCCGAAGGCCTGTGTACTATTGTTGACACTGGTTCTATTGTTGTGAACTAGATGGCGATTGTATATGTATTACTGATTTGTTATGAGTATGATTTCGGTGATGAATGAGACCGGTGATTTTCAGGGATGTTGTGGCCCGAATTTCCTGGCATTTGCCTTACGGTTGAGAGAAAACTCTGAAAAACCTCAACCAGGAAATTCAACCCGACCGGGAATCGAACCCGGGCCCTGTGCGTAAGAGACCAGCATGCTGACCCCTACACCACAGAGGTGGTAGGAAAAACCCTGAAAAACGTCAACCAGGAAATTCAACCCGACCGGGAATCGATCCCGGGCCTCTGTGTAAAAGACCAGCATGCTGACCGCTACACCACAGAGGTAGTAGGAAAAACTCTGAAAAACCTCAACCAGGAAATTCAACCCGACCGGGAATCGAACCCGGGCCCTCTGTGTAAGAGACCAGCATGCTGACCCCTACACCACAGAGGTAGTAGGAAAAACCCTGAAAAACCTCAACCAGGAAATTCAACCCGACCGGGAATCGAACCCGGGCCCTCTGCGTAAGAGACCAGCATGCTGACCCCTACACCACAGAGGTGGTAGGAAAAATCCTGAAAACCTCAACCAGAAAATTCAACCCGACCGGGAATCGAACCCGGCCCCTCTGTGTAAGAGACCAGCATGCTGACCTCTACACCATAGACGTGGTAGGACATAATATATTTGTAGCGTTTTCTAAAAAATGTACGTGTTAGGTTTTGGAAGTTTACTCCTCAAATACTCTCAAATTTAATTAATTAATTCATTGATAGTGTTCTGCCCAAGAGCAGGCCTTTCTCTGCAAACCCAGCGTTTTCCTATCTTTCCTATTTTCTGCCTTCCTCTTAGTCTCGGCATATGATCCATATATCTTAATGTCATCTATCATCTGATATCTTCTTCTGCCCCGAACTCTTCTCCCATTTCTTCCAGTGCATCCTTCAGAAAGCAGTTTCTTCTCAATCAGTGGCCCAGCCAATTCCTTTTTCTCTCCCTCATCAGTTTCAGCATTATAAATCGGTAAATAATTTTGCTTATTTGCCTTAAAAATATTTTCCCTGTCAGGTAACTTTCAACACAAATGGACGGAAGTTATGAAGATCGATACAGATGTCATGCAATGTGCTGTCTTGCTATAGTTGTCCATTGGAAATTTATTTCTTCATCAGTTTCAAAATTATGGATTTGTGAATGAATAAAGAAAGTCAACAAAAGGAGTGCTTGGTGTTTCTAACTCTTTACTTCATACTTTTACAGTACTAAAGCATTCAACAGGACACTTTATTACTCCTTCGTTTAAAGTTAAAAGAACGCTTAAATCGATTTTAATCTTACTGTCCAACTTTACGTGTCAATAGAACTATCCATTAGCGGGACTCCGGCGCTCAAATGACGACACGAAAGAACTTAATAATATTCTTAATGTTGTGTAGTGCAAACAGGTGTCCTTTGGCAGACAGATGTGTATGATCCATTATGCGTACACCCTCCAGAAAGGAGGGATGAGATGAATAGAAACCCTATGGGGTTTCAACGGCGGAGATACCTAGGTCAGATTCATTAAAGTCTCCAGGGACTTGCAGCGTAATAACTTATAAACTAATAATATTAGTAAATTTATTTGTGATTTGTAATTTGAAGAATATTTCTGTTGCATAATACTCGAAGAAAACTTACAAATTCCTAGTAAAAATACTGTAGACAGACAGACAGACAGACAGACAGACAGACAGACAGACAGACAGACAGACAGACAGACAGACAGTTTATTTTGCAAAAACATGTGGAACATGTATGGATCGTCATATAGGCCTACAATTTAAAATACATGATATCATACAATGGATACAAATTAAAATACATGAATATTAAAAAACTCATCGACATCATACAATGGATTTGCCAAAAAAATAGTCCTAATTCGTGTCCTAAACACTCGGAATGGAAAATTCCTTATATCAACAGTTAGACTATTAAATAATTTGAAAGCAAAGAATAGAAAACTGTTTTGAGTAATACTGTATTTACATTTGTCAATATATAAATTTGTATTATTTCTTGTAGAATATTTATGAACAGAAGTACATGCTATGTAGTTATTAATGTTATTCCGAATGTAAAGAAGACAGGTCAATACATACATAGACGGCAATGTCAAGATTTGTGACCTTATAAAAAGACGTTTACAATGAGTCGTATTTGGTACTCCATAAATTAATCTTAAAGCTTTCTTTTGTAATATGAAAAGAGCTTGAGCAGAAGTATGGTGACCCCAAAGAATAATACCATAATTTAAATGACTTTGTATATGGCTATGAAATATTGTAAACAATACCTTGTTACGTAAATTATTCCTTAACAACCTTAACATGTATAGGCCTTTACTTAATTTCTTAGCAACATAGTCAACATGAGTTTTCCATCCCATTCTAGGCTCAAGAAAGATGCCCAGAAACCTAACAGCAGTATTACTAACAGTAGTAAGACGATTAATACCAAAGTTTAATTTAACAGTTTTGTTAGAATTAATCATAAGGTTATTCGCACTACACCAATCAACAACCCTACTTGATACATCAGCAAGTTCCATAGACAATATGTCCCGTCGCTCTAATTTCCGGCAGCCAATCGCGTTGCAGATCGGCTACATTTAAACTTGTGCGTCTTGTGATTCGCTCAGGAAGACGTTATTCATTTCTTAAGGCTCGATAAATACTTAATATAATCGGCCGCCATTTTGGCTCTTTCGTTGGCGTTCGCAGAAAGTACACGAAGACATTATTTGCCGCACAATTATTTGCTGAATTACAGTGCGTTTGATTTATTATCATAGGAGCTACGACATGATAATGTTTAACGGTGTGGCAAATAGATTCCTCGTATGGTAGCTCGGCAACGAAAGAACAAAAATGGCGAACGATATTACCTACCTAGACTTTATAGAGCCTTCACTTTCTAAGACGTAAGCAAAGAGGAGGAGTCACGCCGGGAATAACATCGTCGCGTCTATAATATTATTACTGAATTTTTTTGTACTTTATCCGAAGGATTAATACAAGGTTGTTGCATGTACCCAATGTTTAACATATGCTTAAGGCTAACTTCACAGAAATGGAAACAAAAATGTGGAGGAATGTCTATTAGTAAATGAAAACAATATAAGGTAACCGGGGGTAATAAGGCCCACCTAAGAAATAAACAAAAATTACTTTCTTTTTTCGTTGTTGGTAACTCTATAGCATCTATTAGATGCCTTATGGTTGTGCTAACAGACGGAGTTACTTGTCAACAATGTGACGCTGAAACGTGTGTTCAGGTTACTGCCCAGCGACAGTCCTGATGTATTTTTATATTTGTGATGATTGGTTAATTAATATTAACCCGGCACACTCACAATCACACTCACATTAATACAAATTTCCAGACTCTAGACACCCAGGGAATTCCTCTTCTTCAAGAAAATTTCACCAAGAGCCGAGCCCGGGAATCGAACCCGGGACCTCCTGAACTTTAAACTAAAGACGTTTAGCAAAATTTAAATAATGGAATAGCATGCTTTTATAGTTACGCTGTAATACACTCAGGGACAAAAAAAAAAAAAACCGGACACTTTAATATTTGCTGGTATTTTGCAAAATATTATCTTCTCACACAATATTATGGTAGCCATCTGTTGTTATGGAGACGTGTATACATTGTTGATTGTTTTTTGTTTTATAAACAAGCCATTACAACCAAATATTCCAATTTTGCTTTCGGAGTCTCAGCTATAACAATTTTGTCTCAACCATTTTGTGCTTCATTATCGTTATCATTCGTTATTTCTTTATTTTTACATTTTCTGAGTTTAAGTGGGGTTGTAACATTTGTCTTAAAACAAGATGCGACCTGAAGATGTGGCTCGAGCTGTAGCCCTTTACGATGATGGACGCAGTGTACGTTACATTGCAAATGTTATGAATATGGCTAGAAGCACAACCCATGATGCCATAAAATGGTATAGACAGACCCTAGAATATACCAGAAGACCAGGTTCGGGTCGTCCAAGAGCTACAAATCCAAATGAAGACAGGTACATGGTGTTGAGAGTTCTTAGGGAGCGCAACCTGCCGGATACTAATGTAGCCCAGCAAATTGTTAACATGCATGGACGCCCAATTTCGGCCAAAACAGTTAGAAGGAGGTTGAAAGCAAGTGGACTGATATCAAGTAGACCTGCAACTGGTCCCAGACTTCTCAGAATGCATCGAGTTGGACGACTGCGTTTTGCAAATGATCACAGGGATTGGAGAAATGGACAGTGGAGCTGTGTTCTGTTCACCGATGAGTCCCGTTTCAATCTGTGCTCACCTGATGGACGTGAAAGAGTTTGGAGAAGGAGGGGAGAACGATTTTCACAGTGTTGCATTTCCGAAAATGTGCCGTATGGAGGTGGTGGAGTGATGGTTTGGGCAGGAGTGTGTACGGATGCTCGTACAGAGTTGGTTTTTGTTGAAAATGGAAGACTAACAGCTGATAGGTATATAAATGAATGTTTGGCTGATCATATTGTGCCATTTGGCCAATTTGTAGGCGATAATTTTGTTTTAATGCATTATAATGCACGACCGCATATTGCACATGCGGTCGGATATTATCTCCAAGAAGTGGGAATCCATGTTCTTCCATGGCCAGCAAGGAGTCCAGACATGAACCCAATTGAACATGTGTGGGACATACTGGGACGGCGTGTTAAGAATAGACGACCGAGACCAGAATCGTTACAAGAGTTGAGGCGAGCACTTGGCGAAGAATGGGAACTTATTCCTCAAGAAGACATTGCTAACCAAATTGAGAGCATGCCAAGACGTATGGATGCAGTTATTCAAGCCAGAGGGGGTAATACCCGTTACTAAAAAGAGTTTTTAATGTTTAAGGCATCACAAAATGAAAAAACAGTTACACCAAACGATGCCATAATTATACACCCTTTGTAATTTTTTGTAAATTTTCTCATCAGAGATTTTTTTTAAAATATTGTCGTATAAGGTGCTAAATGAAACATTATTTTGTTTAAATGGGTTTTGTTTGATTTTGAAATAATTTGCAACAAAATACAAGCAAATAAAGAAGTGTCCGTTTTTTTTTGTCCCTGAGTGTATTTTACTTCAAAGAAATACTGAAACAGACACACAAATGCTGTGAGCAATGAAAATTAACATAATGTCACTGGGCCTTATATCCTGCTGTGATAGATAATAAGGCCACAATAAAGGATATAACTTGGGCACACAAAGTCTCAGAATATTTAATAATTCAATTCACGTATTAATCTGGTGATATATACACGTAGCATTTATTGAAAGTGATTCTACTGAATTTCTGAGTTACTTAGAAACGATGCATGGAGAATAAATTATATCATGGCCTCCTTGCTACAAAGTATACGAAGGCCAAATAGCTTTATCATGACAATAGAAAGAATCTAGTAGGCTATGATCGAAAACGAGGTCAGCAAAATTAAAACTTCGCCAGCGTCAACTTTCACTTTCCCGTTCCCGAGCTTCGGCAAGCTTTTCGTTACTTGTAAATTCTCACATTTAAATGTCTGTACTTTAACCATTTTTCCCTTTTCGTTGTCGTTTTCGTTCCCGGTTTATTGTGAACCAGGCCTTATTTTCGTATATGAATAATTTATAATAATGTAAATATAACATTTGGGTTGCATTCAAAAAGTATTGATTATATCATAACGAAAACGTGGTATTGTACCGCGAACCCAAATAAATATAAAAGAGATAAAAGAAAGCTTAAAATAGAAAAGTGTTTTACACTCACGAACAATTCCAAGTCTCGCTGTAAAAGCTGATGCAACAGTAACTTATACAGAATAGACAGTTCATTTTTATATAAACAGAAATAACTTTTAATTGCAATAATAATAATAATAATAATAATAATAATAATAATAATAATAATAATAATAATAATAATAATAATTAATAATAAATATTCTAATGACATTTTCTCTCCTTTATTTAGTGCTACATATTCTCTGAATTTTAAATGTTACAATTTTTAGATATACGATGAAAGAGTAATGGAACGGAGAAAAATTCTCTCCGGCGCAGGGATTTGAACCCGGGTTTTCAGCTCTACGTGCTGACGCTTTATCCACTAAGCAGAGTTGGAACTTAAAACTGAGACGATTCTTCCGACGCCGGGGTGGAATCCGGTGTGGCTTAGTGGATAAAGCGCCAGCACGTAGAGCTGAAAACCCGGGTTCAAATCCCGGCGCCGGAGAGAATTTTTCTCCGTTCCATTACTCTTTCATCGTATGATGACGCAGAATATCTGCATGGAAATATCATATGTACTTCGGTACATTAAAATAATATATATGATATGCGTAAATCACTTCGTGATTTAAGACGGCGCTTATTCCGTCGGATCCCGGCCAACTAGTCACTCATTACGAGTGCACCTCAGCACATGTGTGGACTTCGGTCCTAGGTTCATAGATATCTATGACGTAGTGGCAGAGGGCGGTCACTAGAGGGAACCCAAGAGTTGGAACTTAAAACTGAGACGATTCTTCCGACGCCGGGGTGGAATCCGATGTGGCTTAGTGGATAAAGCGTCAGCACGTAGAGCTGAAAACCCGGGTTCAAATCCCGGCGTCGGAGAGAATTTTTCTCCGTTCCATTAGTCTTTCATCGTATGATAACGCAGAATATCTGCATGGAAATATCATATGTACTTCGGTACATTAAAATAATATATTTTTAGATATGTTTGCAAGAACCAATAAAAAAGTATGTAACAATATTGAATATATTTATTTATTATTTTATACATGAATCTTATTACTCAAAGTGAAAATGCAAGTAACACAAATTTTCTTTATGTTAATAGTAAGATAAAAATATTTTATTATGAGTTAATAATAATTGTACAAGTCAACTTATAAATAATCCAAAGAAACGGTAATAATCTAAAAATATACGCTAGAAACGTTTTAAATTTGCGTAGGTTTTATTCATTACTGTCAAAATTTACTCTTAGTTTCTTTTCATATAAGTTTTAATTCAATACGCCTACTGCAAAAATACAATTTTATTTTACTTTTGAGTCCACACCTGTGGAGTAACGGTTAGCGCGTCTAGCCGCGAAACCAGGTGTCCCGGGTTCGTTTCCCGGTCGGGACAAGTTACCTGGTTGAGGTTTTTCCGGGGTTTTCCCTCAACCCAATATGAGCAAATGCTGGGTAACTTTCGATGTTGGACCCCGGACTCATTTCACCGGCATTATCACCTTCATCTCATTCAGACGCTAAATAACCTAAGATGTTGATAAAGCGTCGTAAAATAACATACTAAAATAAAAAAAAATACTTTTGACATTAGTTCGTTTAATAATTACTTGTAAGAAATAAACGTCAAAGATTGGAAAATAGTTTAAACTTATAAATGTAAAAACTGTCAGTAATAATAATAATATATTTATTTTTATTTGTTTATTTATTAATATGTGTGTGCTGAACAACAGCCAGATTAATAATAATAATAATAATAATAATAATAATAATAATAATATATTTATTTATTGATATTTATGTGCTGGACAACAGCCATTGGCCAATAAAAGTCCAGCACAGTGATACAATTAATACAATAAAATGAACAACTATGATAGAAATTAAATAATTAAGATAACAACAAAATGGCGAACATAGATTACAATGATTACAAGAATTAATACTATAACATTTTATGGAAAAGAGTTGATTCTTACAAAAGTATTACCAATTTGTGTATAAGGATTATGCAAACAATATTAGGAAAGTCATTGCCATATTCTAATACTTCTATACATTGAATGGATCGAAATCGCCTACATGTAAGTTAGCATGTTTAATACATCTGGAGACCGGCGAGGAAGATTTAGAATTTCTAATATAGAAGAGTTTGTGATGTCTCATGTCCTTCATAGGAATACGAAGGCTGACACTGTTTAGATAATAATAATAATAATAATAATAATAATAATAATAATAATAATAATAATAATAATAAAATTTATTATGATTTGTCAGAAATAATTTCTGATTGAATTCCTTTGCTATATATACGTATCTCAATTGATGAATACAGATAGCCATCATTATTATTTTTAATTGATTATTTAATGACTGTATAAGATGCGAGGCCATCTAATGTCAATGAATTGGTGATATTGAGATGGTGTATGGTATGAGTCTGAGGATTCGCAATGGGATTATCTGACATTCGCCTTACAAGTTGGGAAAACCTCGGAAAACTCCAAACCTGGTAAGGTAAAACCTCCGATTACGAGCACAATTCGTTTCGAAAACGTGCTCTTAATTCAAAACACTCGCATATCAAAGCGATTTTCTCCATAAAAACAATGCAAACTCAGATTAATTCGTTTCACAAACTTTTACTCATATAAAATAGACTATAATTTAGGTAAAATTCAATACAATAGTGCAACACAAATTACTTTATTGTATTTTGTTTTTGAATGTCTTTCACTTGTTTTGTTGCTTAGTAACCTTCTTGAATATTTAAAGGAAACATTTTCACGATCACTAACGGAATCACTTCTGGCAGCTTAACTGGCTGGAATCTTTTGCTAAGAACCTATCCGTTTTTGCCTCGTTTTGAGGATTTTGCGGAAATGTGACATGCGTTGTCAAACAGATTTATAGTACGCACTGCTACAACCTTATCAGGGTGGTGAATTTGAACAAAATTGTGTACTGCTTCCCACTTTTTACACGTCTCTTTAATCTCACTTGAAGCTAGGATTTCGTCTGTTCTTTTCTTCTCTTCCTCAGACGAGATCCGGAGCAAAGCAAGTTACGTAAAAATCGTGCTGCTCGTATTGCAAGACATCGCTCGTTTATCAAACAAAAATATTTCCCGGTTTTGCAAAACACTCGCAAACCAAGTTATTCGTAATCCAAGGTTTTACCACAGTCTAGTACATACAGTCACGAAGCTCAATACTTAATAAATATGCATCCATAGATAGTTGCTGACCACCAGGATCGCTACTATCGCCTCATCACAGACCCTTTCCCGAGCAGACGATGAAATGTATTGTACTTTCGATATCGTGTTCTTTTGAAAAAATTAACACCTTCCTTCCACTATTGAATTATGAAATACATCAGATTTGTATATTATTTTCATAAAGTATGTATTATATTTTGTAAACTCACCTTCCTGGATCTTTCGGAAGAAGGATAACTGTGACCTCTTTTTCTTAGAATTTATAGTACTACAAACGTCTTCTTGTCCCATATTATTATTCAAATTATTGTATTTTAGCCATTTACAGTTATTACAACAGATAACGAACAGTTCACAGTTTACACAATTCTTCACATCAATGCGAAATACGGCACAGTCAATGGCTTTTCGATCTAGACCAGGCCGTAATGTATGTTCGGGTTTTCTATTTCAGTGTATGGAGCTCAGTGAATTATTATATTATAACTTTATTGCGTATCATTGCTAAGTTTTATTTAGTGTAATGTGTCCATAATTTCCGTTTACTTCTTGTTGCATAATATGTTGCAGAAATAATTACAAAACTGTGTTATTTTAATGTAAAGAGAATTTTACATGTTGATATAATCTGTTCGCATCAACATTTTGAGTTAAGAATGGAAGCTATTTTGAGATTTAATAAAAAAGAATTTATATTGTGATTTTAATTTAACACATCTACCTTCTTTAATTGTAGACAGAAAATTTACCATACCACTCCTATGAAATTAGTGTACGTACGATTGTATTACTTCGTCTCTTAGGTAGTAGATAAATACAATAATTCAATACTCAATTGTAGTATTAAAATACAGACAAATTGAATGTGCGGAGTATCATACATGACATTATGCTTAATTATAATGTATAATTGCGAATATAGGAATATAAGATATAGTAAACATAACCTATAATTTCCATATGAATAACAGGGCATTGGAGACCACTAAAATTAGACAGAAAGGGGAAACTGGTACAGTAAACTTAACCTATAATTTCAACATATCTAAATATCCGTGCGGTGCAACTGAAAATGATTTAATCGTGCATAAATGAATGTACAAGAATTTCGCAATATTTAATTCAAATAAAGACAGGTATTCCACATACGAACAACTTAATTTCCACACCAAAAATAATATTACATCTTAACTCGCAAGTGAATTATGTCTGAAGTGTCTCATAATCATCGTTTTAAATTTTCTTAATGCAATTACACTACATTTCAAAGAAATATATGTTACTCTTTATGCATTGCAACTAATTTATATGGTTGAAACGCCGCCCTTCGTGATCGGGTTAAGCGAGTCACATGGTCTGCCTTACGGCCTGTATTAGATCACGATGGCTGTGACACAGTCTATTGTTCCTAGTACTCACAGCGCTCCAAGCGGCTAGCAACTATCGCGAGAACTGCAAAAAAAATCACCCCAAGCTTCATGACTATGTACTGGGTGTTCATTTCAAAGTGTGTCATGACGTCACTGTTGATGAGTCAGCGATTTGAAGCGAGTTTCAGCTTTTATGTCAGAGAAGTTGCCTATTACTCAAGGCGTTCAATCTGAACTTGAGAACGTGTACGGTATAACTTGAACGTCGTAGCAACAGATGGCGGTCTGTACGGTCTGTGTGCTACCATAACCTCTTTCGATCTGTGTTTTGCGCGGGCAAGTCGTACGCAGGGTATTTGTTATCATCGGTTGCGTACGGCAACATTCCACAACACAAATCAAATGCTCCGTGTCCGTGTTGACCATCCAAGGTAATGTCAACAAATACGTAAGTAATCGTCTTAACCCTCTCCCCATATCCCGAGAATAAGAAAAAAAACTCACCTCAGTACATGTTTCGAAACACTTCACATTCCTGCCACTACCGGCGTTACCGTACGTATCGGTAAGTTCTCTTCAGAATGAACGGCGTACTTGCTAGGCAACTTCTCTGGAACATATGAATATGCCTGTGCGGAAGTGTAGGAAAATTGAATTGTCTAGGCTCATCGGCTAGCCACATGACGGCATACAGCGAGCCATGACACACTTTGAACTGAACACGCAGTACTAGGCTGTGGTTTTACTGTAATCAGCTCAAACGGGATTCGAACTCATGAACGAGCGCAGTTTGGAATATGTAAGCAAACTTGCTATCGTCTGAGCTACGCCTGTGACATTGTTATTATTATTATTATTATTATTATTATTATTATTATTATTATTATTATTATTATTATTAACAGTCTGAAAATGAACACTCCGTACTTATCGTTATTTACGGCTTTCTCCCGCACGTCCTGGCGCCTTCTCCGCGGTACAGTTTGGGAATTGCTACAGGAAATCTAGACACTTGTTGAACAGAGTGGCTTTCACTTGTATTGACAGCTCCTGCGCCTGCTCCTCGACAAGCAGCACTCCACGAGCAGGATCACGCAGCCCAGCACGGCGCCTGCCCCCAGCAAAGTCACGATGGGTGCCACTTCTTTGAACCCAACCTTGATGAATCCCTCTTGCAGCTTGGAGAACTTGTTGCTGTCCACCGGGGGGAATCCCCGCTTCAGAATCCCGCCATCGCGTAGAGCGTTGATCCTGGAAATTATTATTTTGTCATTTACAGCTTCTTATCTATCTATACTAATAATAAATCTGTAGCCGAAATTTTTCTGGTAATTTTCGATTTTCCAAAAATAATTGGTCCTAACGTATATAATTAACCACCCTGAAACCGAAAATCACTTTTTTGAAATTTTTGTTTGTATGTCTGTCTGTATGTTTGTTACCTTTTCACGCGATAATGGATGAACGGATTTCGATGAAAATTGGAATATAAATTATGGTCGTTGTAACTTAGATTTTAGGCTATATGGCATTCAAAATACATTATTTAAAAAGGGGGTTATGAGGGGGCCTGAATTAAATAAATCGAAATATCTCGCTTATTATTGATTTTTGTGCAAAATGTTACATAACAAAAGTTTCTTTAACAATAATTTGCGATAAGTTTTATTCCTTGAAAAATTTTGATAGGACTGATATTTAATGAGATAAATGAGTTTTAAAATTAAAATAACTACCATCTAAGGCCGTATGATGAATTAAAAAACAAATGACTTCGTCTATAAGGAACCTTGGACAGCAACAATCGAAAGCTATGAAAGATAGCCTACAGAGAATATTTCTGTGTTTGTATGAAGTAATATCGGAAGCTAAATTAACCGATTTGTGTAATTAATTATTAATTCACCATTGGAAAGTGTAGTTTCTCTAGATGGACATAATGCTATAATGTTATTACAGTAACTTCTGATATGATATGATATGATATGATATGATATAATATAATATAATATAATATAATATAATATAATATAATATAATATAATATAATATAATATAATATAATATAATATAATATAATATAATTTAAGTTATTTGAAGGGTTCACAACCATAGTGGGCCAAACGCCATTTACTGAATACGTAGAAAACAAGAGTTAAAATTAAGTTATTACCATAATTCAATGGAAACATATAACAAGTAAAATAAAGTATACACATTAAATGTAAAAGATGTCAATTTTCATTGAACTATGGATGCATGTAATAAAAATTAAGAAACATGTTAAAGGAATTGTCATTGCACCAAATGAGTGCTCTCTGGACCAAAATGATTCCATTTTAATTATTTGGATGCAATTTAAATTAAGTAACATATGAAACTATTTATCTTTCTATCAAACACGAACATTCCCTGGATCAAATGTCCTATTTTAATTATGTAATTACTTTATATTTATTTCTAACGGGTGCAGCGGAGCGCACGGGTACGGCTAGTATTAATATAATACGAAATATTTATTTTCAGTCAATGACTTTACTTTCTATATATGTGAGGTGCGAATCCTTACATTACATGATTTTAATTTTGTATGAACATTTTCGTCGATTTTATACCAACATCATCAGATACAACATTTTATACAGCAATATCATCTCTAATAAGTACATATGTCTCTACAACCAAAATACAATATATATTAATGAGCATATAACGTGATAAAAACAACATAATTTAAGACATCAATATATCTCTTTTCTTGTGTGACTACACCCTACTGCCAATTGATTACAAAACACACGTGTGATTACAATACATGTACGAGGGGGATCCAGGAAATAACGACCGTTCGCGCATACCCGCAGCGCAGCTGACTCCCCTTCCTTGTTTGAAGGTCAGCTGGCTTCCTTAACATGTGTTCTCAATAATGTTGTGAGTACTGGTTGCAACAAGTCGCCATTGTGCATTTTGTGTTACTTCAAAATGAACGACGTGATTGATAATCCCGCCGACTGTGAGGTGAGGAGTGTGATTCGATTTTTGAATGCCCGACATTTGAAACCTGCAGAAATTTACCGGCAATTGAAAGAAGTGTATGGTGATACTGTAATGAATGAAAGAAATGTGAGAAAATGGTGCGAAATGTTCAACAATGGGCGAACAAATGTCCACGATGAAACTCGACCCGGACGCCCATCACTCATCACAGAAGACCTGAAGACTAAAGTGAACGACAGAATCTTGCAAGACAGGCGCACATCACTCGACGAATTGCATATTGCCTTTCCTGACATTTCTCGTTCTTTGCTTGGTGAAATTGTGTCGCAACATCTTGGCTACCACAAAATCTGTGCCCGCCCGCACACTGCTGCTTCAACTCGAGAATTGCTGGATCAATTCGGTTGGGAAATCTTTGATCATCCGCCCTATAGTCCAGACCTTGCTCCTAGCGATTTTCACCTTTTCACTAAGCTGAAAGACTTTCTGGGTGGTACGCGTTTTGGAAGTGATGAAGAGTTGAAGAAGACAGTGAACACCTGGCTTAATGAACTGGCGGCAGAGGAGTATAACACGGGAATTCTAAAGCTAGTGAACAGATACGACAAATGTTTAAATGTAGGTGGTGATTATGTAGAGAAGTAAAGGAAGCTTCAGTTATGTAACAGACTTTGTTTTTTCAAATAAATATATATTTTTTTAATTATTACAACAAAACGGTCGTTATTTCCTGGATCCCCCTCGTACATATATAAAATTGCAGGTCTTCACTGATAAAATAATAAAAATAAAATCTATATACTATATTATGTGAAGAGATGCATTACAGTCTTTGATCTATGCTAGCTGATTTGTTTGCGCCCATGTTCTTGTTTTCACTACTACACGCCTTTTCACCGTCCAAAGATGCATATACGTCATAATGTATACATTGAGGTTATGCCTTGAGACCTAAAGTTGTTGTGGATGTCATTTGTAACAGATGATATGTTTCAATATTAGGTTGTCTTTTGGTGTTGATTGGCGGCATATGCTTGAACGTGCATTATGACCGGTGATACTCTTCAATCTAAGATAGAAGTAATAGACTAAAGTTAGGTAATTAAATTACATAAACTAAAATCATGTAATGTAAGGACTCGCACCTCACATTTATAGAAAGTAAAGTCATTGACTGAAAATAAATATTTCGTATTATATATTATAGACTTTTCTGAAAATTAATCAAAATGAATTGCAAAAAATTCTTGTATTAAGTTAAGAGAAGAGGATTCTGAAATTTCATTAAAATGTACAGTTAAATTTTTTTTCGCTTAAGATAATCAATGTTATGCCATTGTTAAAACTCTGTTAAGCCACTTCATTTTCCAATCTTATTATAGTCCCGACGCTGTTATTTCCCTCCAGCTTGGGGGATGGGCGAAGGGCTAACAACCCATTATCGTAAAAAAACAGCTTGTTACGAATCCTTCAAATAAGCCTCGGAATGGGACTGATTCTCTGGCACGACCACAGCAAAGGAAGACTGTTAGTTGGGAGGCCGGAGGGAAAAAGACCTTTGGGGAGGCCGAGACGTAGATGGGAAGATAAAATTAAAATGGATTTGAGGGAGGTGGGATATGATGATAGAGACTGGATTAGTCTAGCTCAGGATAGGGACCAATGACGGGCTTATGTGAGGGCGGCAATAAACCTCCGGGTTCCTTAAAAGCCAGTAAGTAAGTACAGGTCGTTCCGCCAGAGTGACATCCGATCGAATCATTGCTGTCTGTAGCGCAAGTTTCAAACTATCAGCCAACTTGAACGTTCTAACCAAAATAGTATTCCGTAAAATAATTTTTGTTCGTTACTTTCCGATATACCCTGGTATATTCATATCTGTTTTAAGGAAGGATTTAACTGGGTATTTTTTTCCTGCTCGGTACTGCATATCTGAAAACTGAGGAAAACAGCATTACAAACGTAATAGTTACTAAATGTATTGGAGAGCGCTTATTGTATAACTACAATCCATGTGCTAAAAAGGATAAATGTTCATCTTCCCTCTTGCTTAAAAAAGTCCCTTGTGCAGACACTTGTATTTCCCTATATTGACTATGCTGACATTTTACTGACTGACCTCTCCAGCGGCAACAGAACGAAACTTCAACGTGCTCATAATTTGTGTGTACGTTTTGTAAGCAATGTTCGTAAATATGATCATATTACCCCATCCCTGGAAGCAATAGGTTGGCTTAAACTAGATAAGAAAAGAAATTTACATTCACTTCTCTTTCTCTTCGAAATCTTGTACTCTTCTATTCCTTCGTACCTGTCGTCTCGCTTCACTTACCTTTCTTCCCACCATAATCTGAACACACGCCCTCGTCATGAAACAATACTAACAATACCATCCCATCGCACCTCCTCATACTCATCCTCTTTCACAATAGCCCTGCCAAGACTCTGGAATTCCCTACCTGCTAGCATCAGGGACTGTCGAAATAAAATTGAATTCAAACGCAAACTTACTAGGCACTTGGTCAGTAATTGATTTCTTGTAAATAGTTTCCTTAATCTATCACAAAATATTTCAATATCCAGTAATTTCATCACTATGCAATTTTGTTATTCTAGGTTTAATTTGTAATTCAGTAAATATAAAATATTCTTTGTTTTTCTATGACTATTACACTCTTACTACGTCATACTACTTTTGACCAATAAAACGGTACGAAAGGACGTATTTCAACCAATCATGGCTGCTTATCGCACAATTTTATCGCGTCCCTAGCATTTGTTTAATTTTATCGCGTCCCTAGCATTTGTTTAATTTTATCGCGTCCCTAGCATTTGTTACTTTGTTTGCCAACATTTGAAACTGCGCTGGTCTGGACGTCAAAAAAAATATATATATAATTACAAACCACTCCAGTCGATGCACAGCAGTTTCAAATATGACTCGCATTGGCATTCAAGAACAAGAATTAATAAAAATCACTGATCATACCTATGCATCTTCAGAAATCCGATTTACAAATAAATGAAGAGAACCATTCGGAAATCCTGAATAATTTGAATACACCATGTAGGCCTAAATCAACGAGTTCCACTTCTATTACGCACACGTCCAATATAACATCAATTGAACCACCAACCACATTCAAATTTGAAAATTGTACATTCAATAATTATTCCTTTTAAAATTATTCATGTTTATTTTTTATGTCATCGTCGTTAATTAAAACTTTTCTAACACTTGTGTACAGTATATTAGTTAGGTTATGTTATAGCTTCTGCTATATGATATTATGGATAGTCACGTATCAGAGATTGTTTAATATTAAGATTTATTGAAAATCATCTGTCAAGTGACGTTGATTACTGGGATTCGGATAATTGAAGTGGAATGTTGCATTTTAATAAATATGAAACTGAATCAACAAAGCCTTCTTCACTAGTAACATTGCCATCGTGTATAATAGATCGAGAACTTCTCGAGGAGAAGGCATTGCTCACTACTGCCATCTAGCATGCATCTAGCGTAATATTTGTAATGTTGAGATGGTACAAAAATACATTTGAAGACAGTTGTATTTTCGTAAGTCAATATTTTATTGTATTGGAGTACTTTGTTACTTCTGATCTTTATATACTTTCTTCTAATCGTGTAATAGTCAATTAAATCCCACTCGAGTTTTGATTTTCTCTAGATAAATCAAAACGTCTAGTGAGATTACTGTTGATAAATTATCTAGCTTTCATTAGTCAGGTAATCTTTTCGTACTTTGATTTTTATTGCAATTGTAATTGTAAATTTAATACTAATTCTAATTTTATTTGTAATTGTAATTGTAAATTTAATATTAATTAATTGTAATTTTATTGTTCATATTATAGTTGAAATCTCCTGGTAGAGGGGCAGAGAAGGCCTGACGGCCTTATCTCTACAAGGTTAAATAAATAAATACTAATACTAATATTAAATAAATATTAATATTAATATTAATACGATCAGAAAACCGGCAAATACACCTTGCGGTTTTTTTTAGAAGTGTATTCTCAGATTACCGTGTGGGAGTTGCAGATAATCACGCCCATAATCATCGCTTAAGACAATACAACATAAGATAAAGAACACATACCCACTCCCAATACAAGGAGGATAAATCTTATTTGATGTAAGAAATATAACCTAAATCTGTAGCCTAACACGCCGCCAACTCATCTCGAATTTGCCTTACTTCCAGTTGATGATGGAGCGATAAGGGCTGCCCCCGGCGATGATGTAAGACATGCCGATCTCGAAGGAGAAGCGAGGCAGCGGCACAACCCCGCAGGGCAGATCGTCCGCCAGGGGCGTGAGAGCTGACGCGGTGATGAGCAGCGCGTACTTGGACGTGCAGACTAGGGACAGACCCTCCAGTGCCGTGGAGGGCGCGTTCCTCTTCGTCCTGCTCATCTTGTCCAGCAGCTTCTGTGCCGTGTTCTCCAGCAACAGAGGTACATCCTGCAGTGATCAAATGCGTGTCCTACATTTACATACATACGTGTGTTTTAGTGTCCTGCAGTGTTCTGACATGAGAGAGGCAAGCAAGACATTGCAAACTTCGTCTTATTTCATAGATGAAAAACTAATAGCAAGATATAATAAATAAGCAGTCGCGGACAGCGGATAAGGGTGGTCCTCCAGATTGGGGGTAGGGCAAAGCGCTAACAACTAGAGATGAACAAACTAAGTACCTCTCTCGCTCGCTGTGTTCGTTGCATTTGTCTTTCGAGTCTCGTCTCGTCATTCTCCTGCGCTTCGAGTCTCGCTCATCATTCTCGAAATAGCATTTGGTCGGTGTGGAAAGATTTCGTAACTTTGTATAACATACATCATTGAAATAAATAACATTATAAATGAGACAACAAGACAAAACAGAACAGTATCTTAGTTATCAAAATGTTCTGGTTCTATTATATGATATTACCTATGGTTATATAAATAAAAAAAAAATCAATTCTCAAATAAATTTGCATTTCTAAGAAACATAAAACATCGCGTTAATATCTATTTACTTGAGATTGCACACGACCTCGAACATACGAAAAGAAAGAAAATTCCTAGCCTTTTAATAAGGGCCTAGTAATTAAATAAAGAGTGGAGAACGGATTATTATTATTATTATTATTATTATTATTATTATTATTATTATTATTAGGTATTATTATTATTATTATTATTATTATTATTATTATTATTATTATTATTATTATTATTATTATTATTATATACTGAAAGGTAGAGATGATGTTTCAAATAGGCTACTTGATTGTTTATACATATATAACAGTTGCCAAAGTAAATAGAAGTTCAGTCAGGTATAAACAACTGTGGCGATTCAAGGTTGCTTGACATCGGGACTTCGGGAGTGATCAATCTCGACGTCTCGAAACACTCACAAGCAGTCTTTACGTCAACGACGCGATGTATACAACATTGTCGTGCGGGTTTTCGACTTTACGGGCGCTGTTAGTCTTGCTTTCTCGATCGTTGTTCATCTCTATTAACAACCCATCAACGTAAAAGACAGCTTGTTACGAAATCCCAACATAAGACAAAGTATATGATTATGTCTCGTGACCAGATAATAGCACGAAATGAAAATATAAAAATTGGAAATTTATCTTTTGAATAAGTGGAAAAATTCAAATAACTTGGAGCAACAGTAACAAATATAAATGACACTCGGGCTGAAATTGAACGAGGAATAAATACGAGAAATGCCTGTTATTATTCGGTTGAGAAGCTTTTGTCATCTAGTCTGGTGTCAAAAAAATTCAAAGTTAGATTTTATAAAACAGTTATATTGCCTGATGTTCTGTATGGTTGTGAAACTTGGACTCTCACTTGAGAGAGGAACAGAGGTTACGGGTGTTCGAGAATAAGGTGCTTAGGAAAATATTTGGGGCTAAGAGGGATGAAGTTACAGGAGAATGGAGAAAGTTACACAACACAGAACTGCACGCATTGTATTCTTCACTTGATATAATTAGGAACATTAAATCCAGACGTTTGAGATGGCCAGGGCATGTAGCACATATGGGCGAATCCAGAAATGCATATAGAGTGTTAGTTGGGAGGCCGGAGGGAAAAAAGACCTTTGGAGAGGCCGAGACGTAGATGGAAGGATAGTATTAAAATTGATTTGAGGGAGATGGGATATGATGATAGAGACTGGATTAATCTTGCTCAGGTTAGAGACCGATGAGAGGCTTATGTGAGGGCGGCAATGAACGTGCTGGTTCCTTAAAAGCCGTAAGTAAGTTAGGTTCTGATATATTCTACTTTAGAAATGGGCTAAACTGTTATTTCTCGGTCACGGTTACATATTTCGCTGTTACATGAATGTGACGGTTGCTAGTAACAGTTACAAGTTACGTCTATAATTTAAACAAATTGTATTGTTTTTCCAACGTTTTTGGGCACCCTTTACTATCCTCGTGTGAAGTGATAAGAACTTTAAGATATTCTATGGCAAGTGTAATTAATGAAGTAAGGAAGTACATATTTAATTAAGCATAATACTCGGTAAATGAGAGGCAACTAAATGCGTAACCGGTGCATAATATATTTGTTTCTCTGACCTTCGACTTGGTTACGATCTGCGAGTAACTACGCAGCATCCCCACTTGATAGGACTTGTCTTGCAGGAGGCCTGTGACGTCACTGAAGGGAAGTGGGTTGTGTTTAATCGTTAGGAACGAGATGAGAGTGCCTGAGTAAGAGGCCAGCAGGATCATGGACGTGAAGTACGCCATCCAGTACACGATGCGGCATGACCACGACCGCGGCGTGACCTCGTTACCTGGGTAACAGAAATAAGTGAACGTTCAAAATTAACATAATATATAGGAGAAACAATATCTATATATAATTTGAACTGGTAATGGAAATTACGGGAAAACGGCTGAACGGATTTTAATAAATGAACCCTAATTTTGAAGCTTGGAACCCAAAGTTTTTCGGAAAAATAATAGTTTTCAGTGAAATGTCAATTTTCCTACATCATTTTCCTTTTTTCCAAAATCCAACTTTCGTCAGTTTTGAGAACTAGTTTTATTGAATCACGGGCGACTTGATTGAATTTCAGAACAAAACACATACTACAATAAATAGCAGGCTATTACACGAAGGCCATGACCTGCAGGACATATTTAGAGCTCAATTCAATTTGTTATTAAAAACTGATTCTGCAGTGTATAATTTTCTGAGTACTGTACAGCTGTGTATTAGATATTCAAATCTACGAAACTTGAGGTGGTTTGATGACATTATTACCATTAGAAATTTAGTTAATATCATGATGAGTCTATTCTTCATTAATTGTACATAATATTGATGCTATATTGATGACATGAAAGTGAAACGTTTTGAGGTTATGTAAGTAAATGTAGAGAATATCTTAATTTAGATGTTCATTTCTATAATTTACTGAGTGGCTGCTATATATAACTACAAAACTTAAGTAAGATAATAATATTGTTATTAAAAATCAAATATTTTTATACTTCTTAACCCAGTGGGGTTGGGTCTTTTTCATATACTTAATGGCGGTGTAGTGTAGATATTGATATGTGTCATTGTCTTCAGTATTGGCTAAGAGAGCGCAAAAATTACAGTTCCTAAGGAAAGATCAAAAGGTATTACTTACTGATAAAATAAGAGGCCTAGAAAATTTTGTAGTCTCCAGATCATTTCAGCAAGATCTCTTAGTAGGATAAAATGATTTTACGCTCTACATTTCAAGTTCTACATGCAATAGCTATACGAAAATTCTATTGTTCGAAAGCTTAGCAAACCTGACATTTTTTTAACTTTTGCCTACAATCCACAATGACCTGAAATAGCTACTGCTATCGTCCTGACATTGATACTTGCGTTTTCGCGTTGAAACTCAAGAACTGAAGTTGGATAGGTTCAAGAAATAGTAATATACGTTACAAGAGCGGTATGTTGACGTTTTCATGGTCGGGGAAAAGATTGAAAAAGCGAAACGTAGTTGAGCTTTTTTAATTTCCGAGAACATGAAAACAAACATACCGCTCGTGTATCGTACATTATTTTGTGCGAAGATCGTTTATTACATACCTGAAAGACGAATATTCTAATTAGTTGCAATGAAATCTCCATGTTGGTTTTTGTTTAATGACGCCAACTTCGGAACACCAAAATATCTTTCTTCAACATTGTTGCTTTAAAATGTTTTCTGTGTTTACTATACTCCAGCAGGCCGTGATATACGTCTGTCTTTTTTTTCCCCCAGTCTATAAATGAGAACTTAAAACAAAAGGTAAGGTTATGTAATGATTTATTTTTAATTTTAATATTTTAACAATATTATTTATATAACATATTGCAGTAATAACATCGGCATCTGGAATCTTGTTGATTTTTTCACGGCTTCCTTAATGTTACTTGTATCAGGAATGCAATACGTTTCGTGGAGTAGTAGACTTTACTTAATTTTTGCAAATATTTAAAAACAATAATTAACATTGCAATGTAGGTGAAATTGTAGTGGTAAGTTTCCTATTTATAATTATTACTATGTTAAACGTCTCTAAAAATAATATGTTAAAAGCCTAAAGCAGTAAAATGAATGTCGCGCTTAAGCGGTAAGAAGAGGGAAATTGTTATGTGTGTTAGGTTGGGAATACTGAATGTGGTATTTCACACTTACCGCGTATTGGTTCTGTGCGGAAAACAAGCAAATACGCACGAACTCGCACAAAAGTATTTGGCCTAAAAATCCATTCAGAGGGAATATGTTTCATTATTTTGGAAGCAAATAACTTTCAGAATATCTGGTATTCTTCATTGAAAATAAATCTGAAAAATGTTATTTGAACGTCTAACGAACTTAGTTTGCAGCAGCATTTGCTGCACAAGCCACTAGTAACATCTAAAGACAAAGTTAAGTCGTAAACATTGCCAGCAGAGAAGGAGAGAAGTATAATTGCTACTCAACCAATGGCAGAGGTGTCATTCCACGCTTGACTTTGAAGTTGGGCGGGGTAGAACGTTTCAGACCGCCCTATTTCAAGATAAGCGGGAAATCAGACCTCTGCCATTGGTTCAATAGCAATTGAAGACTGGATATAAAAAAGGCTGTAAGTGCCAATACCTTTGAAAAATAATAATTTAAAAAAATTATGTCCCAGGGTTAATTTTTTATTTATTTTAGTAGGTTATTTTACGAGCTTTATCAACAGCTTAGGTTATTTAGCGTCTGAATGAGATGAAGGTGATAATGCCGGTGAAATGAGCACCGAAAGTTACCCAGCATTTGCTCATCTTGGGTTGAGGGAAAACCCCGGAAAAAACCTCAACCAGGTAACTTGCCCCGACCGGGAATCCCAAGGTTAATCTACTAAGAAAAATGTTGAGTTCCATTGTAATTTTATTAAGGCCCTAGCTTCCCCCATAGATGTGCAAAGTGTATGATATTTCATTATTAATTGCTCAAGAAAGATCTAGTTTCTAGGGTTTGTCTCTTTGACACAGCCTTTTTTTATGTCCAATCTTCAATTATCCTTATCTCTCTCTCTCTGCCGGCAATGTTTACGTCGCCTGCCAGACATTTTGAAGCGAAGTATAGAGTGAAAACTCCTTTTTCGTCGCGCTTTTACTACTATCTTCGAGTTTATAATTGTTTATAAATACGGGATTGTACACAAAATGTTTCACTTGATTTCTTTCTTTTCAAAGTAAGGCCTATTTTGACCGACAGGAAATGTTAGAATTTCATAATTCTATCCATTTGGAATAACAGTAAATACGCGAGGAGCTATGTGTGACAATTTGTGTAAAATTAATTGGGTACATTTATTTATACCGTAATGTAATATTTATAATTGAAGTCAAAGATCTTACTTCTCAGAATTACAGATAATTAAAGTTTATCTTCTAATTTGAGTACGCTCCAGTTTTTTATGTCTTGTAAATGGTAGTTCAAGAAAATAAACTCCAAACAGGAATGTTATTCGTGACGTGATAAACAACTGAACTTTTGCGAAACTCATATGGTATACAGTTATACAATATGTTAAATTTATTTTTGTTACTTTTCATTTGGTAATAATTTGATTTACTTATTTTTTTGTCTGAATGATCAGACTCATTTTGATTTTACGACATCTTGTGACAGAATACTTCAATTTTGTTAATTTATTGTTCTACATACAGGATGTTCTGAAAAGAGGTAGTATGCATCAAAACAATAAATAAAAGTCTACAAATGTTTACTAGCACTGTAAGAGCAGGATATATTCCACTGTGAGCTCTTTGGCAAGAAACAAATGAGGAAACAGTGCAACCGTTTGCTACTATATAGCCTACATATTAGTTTCGTATCTGCTGAATAGATACATGTTTTTTTTCTTTCCCAAGAGCTCATAGTGGAAGATATGCTGTTCTTAAAGTGAAAGTAAACATTTTGCTAATTTCTAAGAATATATTAATTTTAGGACCCATGTTACCAGTGGCGGCTCATGATAAAATATTATGTGTGTTCACGATTTTGTGTTCCAAAATCGAAGAGAATTTGAAATCGTACGTTTTTAGCCTAATATGAAATGCCATGATTCCAATGTTTCACTGTCGAAAAAAAACCGTATATAAATTCAAAACAACATATAATAATAATAATAATAATAATAATAATAATAATAATAATAATGAAACCTAGTCTTTTTATTTCCAATTTTTCCTGGAAAGCCAGTTTACCCAGTTATTTACTCTTCAAAATTACTTGAACAGAGTTCATTGTTTACGTCTGTTAAAAATTGATAGGCTACATAAAACAATTTACAAAAGCGTGTGTTCAGTAATGTACTGTATTTTGATTCACAACACACTGATACACTATAGCCTATACCAGTACTGTAATCACATTCGCATAGATTGATTACTATAAATACATGCCAGTAAATATTATTCTTAAATAATATACACCACCATACAGATATTTAAATTCATACCACCATCACATTCAGCCAGCACGTTTTTGAAAGCCAGACTATGCTATATGCCGAAACTGAAGTATAGTAATTCACAAACTACACTTTCGTAGCAGCACTGTACACACATCGACATAAAGTAAACGTTCCGACAGTGAGATGCTGACACCTGCAGGCTAAAATACAGATTTTTCTCCTCGATATATAACACGTAAACGATAGGCATCGATGCACCTGCCATCTGTAGGCTAGATTCACTGTTCACTTAATGCTTTGTGCTCTTGACGAGTCATAAGCGGCCAGCGAAAGACAATTTTCTCCCGCGCATGCGTGAAATTTCTGTAACCTTCTTGAAAAGAGCACGGCTTGTACGTGAACGGATGTTGCCAAGTTTACATAAGAAGTTTATGCAAGATGCGGGAAGTTTAAAAAACTTGATCCTGATATTATACATCCCCACTACGCCAATACGGTATCAAACAATGAAACTAGTCGTGCATTAATGGAAACAAGGTGTTCACGTGCTCTTGTGCTCTTATTGACGCACCGTCACTGCATGTTACTATCACAACAAAACATGGTTCGATTCAACAGATACGAAACTAACTTACTCGACTGGTACAGTAATAATTACTGCAGTGTGGTATCAGTTTACGTACAATTACGAACTCTAACGTACTGTCGTATATGTACGTGAACGACCACAATTATTATCAGAAAAGCAGGCCATAAATTTCTAAAATTTTATAAGGAAATGAACTCACAATTGGACAAAAATTACAAGGTACCACAACAAGACTTATTAGAACTTAAATATCTGATAAAAGTGTAAAAAAGGTTACTAATAATATTTTTATGAATTCACTTTTTCCTTTAAATTAAATTTTCCAAAATTAGAAAGTTTTCACACATATTATATCATAACTCCACAACCATTAAAGAAAGAATTCTGAAATTTTGTACACTGATTTAACATGAATTTATGCAAAAAAATAGACTACAATAATGCCCATTTCTTTGAATATGGAAGAATTAGGTCACAAAACATTATGTAAATTTTAATATATTTTATATAGAACAAATAAAAAATTAAGTGTATTAAAATAAACAACTCTACATGTCTGAGAGTAGTCTACTTTACAGAAATAAGTGTTTATTACATGCAGGAAAAATATTAAAGATGTCAGAGAGACCATAACAGTGTTATGGTTACCAAATGTTGTAACTGCAGAATTTTTTTTTTGTTTTTTTTTTTCATACTCTGATAAAACTGGTTTGAAAAATATTATTAGCAACCTTTTTATATTTGTATCAGATATTTAAGTTCTAATAAGTCTTGTTGTGATACCGTGTAATATTTGTCCAATTGTGATTTCATTTTCTTATATAATTTTAGAAATTTAGAGCCTGCATTTTCTGATAATATTTGTGGTTCACGTACATATACCCTTGCGTCACACAAAAAAAAGGTATGGTGTGTAATACATAATGAAAAAGGCTGCATTGTGGTTCCTCATTTGTTTCTTGCCAAAGAGCTGACAGTGGAAGAAATGCTGCTCTTACAGTGATGGTAAACAGGTAATTTCTCAGAAGTTATTAATTTTAGGGCCCATATTTGTAGAACTTTTATTTCTTCACTATCTCCTGTCTAAATATTGGAACTTTTTTTGTCAGAACATTATGTATATTTATTTTAATGTTTAAAAAGATGTATAAAAATGAAGTTAACAATTATTACAGAGGATAAATCTTAAACTTAATAATTACTCACAAAGCTCCTGCTGTTCACAAGAAAATGTTTCATATCTAATAATGTTTCAGCAACGTATGTAATTTTGTTCTTTTACAATCCTATGACTTAGATGTTTCTTCAGAGAGTTAGTACCTTGTTGGCAGAATATCCCGAAGACGTAGATAACACAGTTGTAGAGAGAATAGAACTCTGGACCCTCAGCCTCTGCGTTCCCATAGACACGTCCAACATGGTGGATGAGGGACAGGAAGACAATTATCATGAGCAGCGTCGTTGCGACTGCCCACCATAGATTGCGACTGAAGGGCGCGAGGAACCTGCCCCACGAGAAGGCCGAATCCGGCTCTTTGATGAAGATGGAGATTCTGCACAGTCAACTTCAGCTTCAGATAGTTTGAAGAAGATTAGGAATCGCTTGACTTTTAGGGCTGAATAATGTCACAAAATGGGAAAGAAGTCAATATTGAGATCAGTAATAAGAAAGGTGTTTTATAGGACATTTACTGTAGGTCTACGTACTTTTACAAGGAATTTCATTACTTCCTGGAGACTTAGCTAAGAAAAGACTGAAATGAAAGATTAGATGACTTTATGGTAACCCAGAATAGGACTCTGTTCTCGTCTCTGGAGTAGACTTCTGGGTGTTCAGTTCAAAGTGTGTCATAGCTCGCTGTATGCCGTCATGTGGCTAGCCGATGAGCCTAGAGAATTCAATCTTTCTACACTTCCGCAGAGGTGTATTACTTATGTGCCAGAGAAGTTGCCTAGCAAGTACGGCGTTCATTCAGAAGAGTACTTACCGGTACGTACGGTAACGCCGGTAGTGGCAGGAATGTGAACTGTTTCGAAACATATACTGAGGTGAGTTTTTTGGGGAGAGGGTTAAGACGATTACTTACGTATTTGTTGACATTAACTTGGACGGTCAACATGGACACGGAGCATTTGATTTGTGTTGTGGAATGATGCCGTACGCAACCGATGATAACAAATACCCGTCCACACCTGTGGAGTAACGGTCAGCGCGTCTGGCCGCGAAACCAGGTGGCCCGGGTTCGAATCCCGGTAGGGGCAAGTTACCTGGTTGAGGTTTTTTCCGGAGTTTTCCCTCAACCCAATACGAGCAAATGCTGGGTAACTTTCGGTGCCGGACCCCGGACTCATTTCACCGGCATTATCACCTTCATTTCATTCAGACGCTAAATAACCTAGATGTTGATACAGCGTCGTAAAATAACCCAATAAAATAAAATAAAAAACAAATACCCTGCGTACGACTTGCTCGCGCAAAACACAGTTCGAAAGAGGTTATGGTAGCACACAGACCGTACAGACCGCCATCTGTTGCTACGACGTTCAAGTTATACCGTACACGTTCTCAAGTTCAGATTGAACGCCTTGATTAATAGGCAACTTCTCTGACACAAAAGCTGAAACTCGCTTCAAATCGCTGACTCATCAACAGTGACGTCATGACACACTTTGAAATGAACACCTAGTATGTCCAGAGAGCGACGGGTTGCCGGTTCACTCACTTGAACGTGAAGAGGGGCATTGTGAAGTCCACCACCATGGTGCGTTCAGTCTTCATGCCAGTTGGATCCACAGCTACGTGTGCAACTCCGGTAGAAATGTCCCCAATCATGCCCGTCCAGGAGTCGTTAAGTTTATTACCCTTATGGTCGTCCATGCGGACGATCGGAACGTATCTGTGGGAAAGAATTTCGGTTAAAACAAGCAATCTCATTGCCCCATTGCACAACTTGGCGATATGGAGAGTTCGTATCTATTCTACGTTCACTTTATGCGTGGCGGAGAACAAAACAGGTTTTGAGTTCTTCTGCTTCTCCTGCAATTGCAACTAAAATTGTTCATTATCTTCTATAATCAACGAATGCTGATAGTTTTTCGGTGATTTAATTGAGCTTAACGAATGTTTGTTGTCAGGATAATTATTTAGACAACCAATATGAGTTTAAAAAGCGAAATTAAATTATCCGAGGATATCTATTGTAAATTTATTTCAACTCAACATTGTAACTTTTATTTAAAGCAACAATAATTCCTTTCTACAATTCACCTTAAACGCTCTCGTCAACAATGGGATTTGCTCTCCGCACAACAACACAGCGTTCGTTATTGCACTCCACTGACGACAATGACAATTTACTTGGACTATTACGAACAACAATGAACTGTTAATCTTAACTAATATTTACAAAGCACTATTTACAAATCAGAACTGTCAGTTCTCAGTTCACAGCTCGTTTATCTTGGCTAGTTCTTCTAGCTCAGTCACTCGCGTTCACAGAATCTCGAACCCCAGACCTTCAGAGACGATCCGCTGCACTTCGAACTCAGGTCCCCCAACTGCGGTCCACTGCACTCGAACTCCGGGCTTCAGGCTCCACAGTTACGGATACAACTCAAGTCGCGCTCTGGTCTCGAAGCTGGCTTCACTGCTACACAAGACTGGCTTGCTGTCCACTGACTTACTCTCTGACTGAATGACTGTATGACTGTCTCGCGTTCACTCGCGTCTTCTCTTTTATAACCAAACTAGTCGCGAGAAAGTACGAGTTCTGGATAGTTCGCGATCTCGAATACTCGATAGATGCCTAGAAGATTTCCACGGATGTCAGGATGGCATTCTCGAATAATCTCGCACGCTGCTGCTCCCCTCCTTCTCCGATCGTAGCCATGCCCCAGGAGGCAGATGCGCGCGCAACCCGCCCAAAACACGGCCGACTTTGCACTTCCTTCTGCTGGTCGTGAGTTCGAATCTCACGTCGCTGTCGCACTATTATCACGAATTGTATTTGGCAAGATAATCTCAATACCAAGAACTGTTCTAAACAACTAAACATTCGAGGTCATAAGATCTAGAAAAACAGTCGAATCGAGGCAGAGATGATAGGAATATAAAAGCCCTTGGAATAAAAACAACTGAACGTTTGAGGTTATAACGATACTTCTTTAGACCTTTTTTATCATTGCTTATCTATAATTTTGAACAAGTTCAATTGTTATTGTAAACCATTTTTACTTATAGTAATTAATTGTGCAATTATTATAATTAATTGAGGGGTTTGCCGGAAGAAGGGCGTATACGTCAATATGGCGATTTGAGATACATGCAATCTAAGATTTTAAAACGCACCTGAATAAAATGTTATACACGCACGCAGCCCTGTACAGTACAATCAAAACAAAATTTCGCTACTATAATTATTCACTACATTTTAAACCGTTTTTCTGAAGAAGGGCGTATAGGTCTATCAAAGCCCTCAATCACTGCCATCGTGATCTAGACCAGGCCGTAATGCAGGATGTGTGACGTCACTCGATGGGGCGGGCTTTTCTATTTGAGTATACGGAGCTGAGTGAAATGTATTACTTTAATGCGTGTCGGTGCTCAATTTTATTTAGTGAAATGTGTGTATAAGATACGTTCACTTCTTACTGCATAATATTTTGCAGAAATAATTACAAAACTGTGTTATTTTAATGTGAACGGAGTTTTACATGTTAACATAACCTATTTGCATCAACATTTTAAGTTTGGAATGGAAGCTATTTTGAGATTTAATAAAGAAGAATTATTTATATTGTGATTTTAATTTAGCACATCTATCTTCCGTACTTGTAGATAGAAAATTTACCACAATCCCTCCAATGAAATAAGTGTAGGTACGTACGGTTGTGTTACTTTATCTGATAGGTTAGATAAATAGAATTCAATACGACACAGTATAGTAGGGAACAAATAAATAATACAATTAAATTGTTATTCAATGCAATGTGTGCATAAGTTCCGGCTAGTTCCATTTATTTATTGCATAATGTGGCAGGAATAATTATAAAACTGTGTTATTTTTATGTGAAGAGGATTCACCATGTTAACATAACCTATTTGCGCCAACATTTTAAGTTGAGAACGAAAGCTATTTTGAGATTTAATAAAGAAGAATATATTTAGGATAAACTTCAGAACACGGTTATCTTCCTTACTTATAGGTAGAAAATTCACCACAGTCCCTCCTATGAAATGTACATACGGTTATATTACTTAACTAGGGTTAAACGAGCGCTGAGGTATAATTCCGGTAACTTCTGAACTGAAAACAGTTGAATTAATTTTTTTGTGGAGATGCATTTCATCCTCTAAGCAAGGCATAATAAAAGCCTGAACTAACCGAACTAATTAGTATATGCAAGGTTTATAAATACGAAGGGAACTACCTCAGCGCTAGTTTAGGCCTGGTAACATATTAAACTAATCAGACTGGAGTACCGTATGAAACGAATAAATACAATTGAAGTATAGACAAATTGCATTTTACAAGTTATACGTAGCGTTATGCTTAATTATGATGCATAATTGCGAATATAGAAATAAGGCAAGTACTGATAGAGTAAACATAACCTATAATGTCAACACATCAAAATATGCGTGCAGTGCAACTGAAAATTGTTGAAACGTGCTTAAATGAATGTGCAAGAATTTCGTAATGAAGCGAGCGTGCTTTATTTCAATTAATTACAATACTAGATACTGTAACAGTAATGAAAACTGTAAGGTATAATTTTTCATAATATACTATATGTATCTCGCTTTTAATTCAGATTGTGTATATTATCAAACGTCGTATTATTTATAATGTAGATTATTCACACATAAGAAGGGCGCAATAATTTAAATTTAATAAAACAAATACGGTAAACTAACAATAATGGATTAGACAAGAGTAACATCAGTAACGCTGCACTTAGGCCTAATCATAATTTACTTTACATCCCAGTCAATGTTTCACTTTCACGTGTGTATTATTACACATATTTACTGTTTATAACACCAAAAATTCACTTAACCACATAAGGGCGCAATATTTAATCGAAATAAAGGCAGGTATTACACATACGAACCTTGCCTGCAACAACTTAATTTTCACACCAAAAATAATATTATACCTTACGTTGGAAGTGAATTGTGTCTCAAGTGTCTCACAATCACTGTTTAAAATTTTACTGACGCAATTACACTGCATTTCAGAGAAATATATGTTATTTTTCATGTACTGCAACTAATTGATATGGTTGAAAGACCGCCCTTCGCGATCGGCTGTTAAGCGAGTCACGTGGTCTGCCTTACAGCCTGTATTAGATCACGATGGCAGTGCCTCAATTATTGTTGCATGTTGAGACAGCGAGTCTGACGTAATCACTTGATAGCTGATACATCGAAACAGAGACGATACAAATAAAACAAATGAATGTACAGGGACATCATTTTATTTTTACTATCATTTCTAATATTAACCTGGCTATACCTTTGGATTAACGGTTGAGAACCAGAAACACCGTTTGCTACCCCTCCCACGACTGGACTTCGATGATACTGGCGTAAAACACAAACAAATCACTTTACTAGGTATAGGAGGGAAGAAAAGTAGTTCATTCATTTACGTAAACTAGGAAATATCGCGATTTTGAGTTTGATAATTTTAATTAGGTTTTTGTTTAATCAAAATACAGTACTGTATTAACAATAAGTGTTTTTCTCACGAACTGAGCTATCCTTTCGGACGTATTCATTATGCAGTGTATATTATACTGTCTACAGCACATTAGCGCACAATATAGAGAATGAAGTTAAATTGAAAAATAATCATAATATGGATATTTAAACACATTTTTGAAAATGGTGGCCGTTTATTTCGATACAGGCTTCAGTTCTTTTGTGCATATTATCGCACTATAGACTATTGCACTAATTCCAATTACCAGTTTCGTCATTCTTACTAGTAACTCATGTTGAAATAATTCTGTATCAACTCTATAAAAGAGTACCTTACGTACTGTGAATTCAATCTTCACTTCTGCCCGATCCGAAAATATAAAATTACTCAGACATGCTATCTACTGTCCGTTCAAGTGATTTTGCCGCAGGGTCGTAGAAAGGGGGGAAATCACGTGACAGTTAATTACTTAATGAAGCCCTTTTATTTAAGTTATTTTAAACAGTTGTATAATATTACGTAGACGTCCAATTCCTAACAGAAATTGTTTTCAGAAAAGAGGTAAGACAGCCCAGCCACTAGCCTGTACAGAGAGGCGAGCAGAAGCAGGTGGGGGAAACCGGGATGCGACGTAGGCAAACGGACGACAGTACCTGTGTGAAAATATGATTCAATATTGAAAGCTATTTCGTCATTGGAAAACGCGAACATGTTTCTGGAACGTACTATACTCACCAACTCAGTACTGTTTACTATGACTTTAAGGCGACTTTGACTGCATACACGGCCTTGGTTCTGTGTGGAAAACGATTGCAAGTTTACTACTAGAGGGGGTGGGAGTGAAGTACATTAAAAAACTCAGGTACAATAAAAATTGAAGTAAAAATAAAATGATGTCCCTGTATATAACATAAGTATAAATTAAGCCATAACCAGTAAGGAAAAACTAATGAATTCGGTGTTTTATACTTGGCACTAGGGAATAACAAACAACATTTCTATATCATCCACATTTAGGTTTTGAGCATCAGCTTGTGACACTACCCATGCTAACGAAAAGACTACGATGTAGACTTGCTTGTCATTTTTATACATAGGTTGGATAAAAAGTAATGGCAACACTGCTGTCACGTGACGATGGTGCGTTCGAGAGTTGTCAGCTGTATGGACATGAACAAGGACTGTTAGATGAGTTAGTGTAGCCAGCGGCGGCAATACTCTGTCAATCTACTGCAGTGTGTAGAACGTTGACTTTCATAGGGATAGTGCAAGCTCCCTAAGATCATGTTTACAAAACTAGAGCAACGTTCCTGGATCAAAATTGAAGTGACACGAGGTCGTAGTGCACAAGAATGTTTTCAGGGACTGCATGAAACATGTGGCGATGCAGCGTTGCCATATCGCACAGTGGCACGATGGGTTAAAGCGTTCCGGGAAGACCTTGTTGGAAGTGCTGTGAAGGTGATGTTCGTTGTGGCGTATGACATTGATGGGGTAATACTGCACCACGCTGTACCTCCAAGGCAGACAGTAAACGCGGACTACTACTGCAGGTTCCTGCAGCACCACCTTCGTCCAGCCCTCAGGAGAAAACGACGACACTTGGGGGTACAGAACCCCATCATTCTTCATGATAATGCAAGGAGTCACACCGCTGCTGCTGTCAAGGATCTCTTGCGTCGCTGGCAATGGGAGATTCTGGAACATCCTCCGTACTCACCCGATGATCCATGCGATTACGATCTTTTCACCAAAGTGAAAGAACCTCTGCGAGGGACCCGGTACAATACCAGAGATGAACTTATCCGTGCTTTAGGGCGGTCAATACGGAACATCAACAAAGATGGACGCGCTGATGGTGTACGACGCCTTCCAAACATTTGGCAAAAGGTGATAAATAAGGGGAGCGACTATATAGAAGGTACGTAAATGTTGTACCCTGTGAATAAAGCCATGTCAGAAATATCGAACTGTTGCCATTACTTTTTATCCAACCCAAGTATTTTTAAATGAAGGAAAATATCAAACTTACATGAATTGAAGATTTTTGGCTATGTCCTTCCATATATCTTGGAAAAATATTTTTAATTTCTTTGAGCCTATGTCTTCAACGACTGTTGCCTGAAACAAAACGTTTAATCGATGTTTTAACTATAAATATACATTAATTTTAGTACTAAAAAGTTACTAATGTTAAATCAACTGCTACTTTTTACTTTATGATATATAATAAAGCACATACAGTAAATTGAAGTAGTTGGAAGTATTGGGAATTAAATCAATGGCTTTCTGAAAACACGCTGTGAAATGTTTCATATAAAACAATTTGTATCTCGAAAAGGAAGCAAAAACGAGCAAAATTGTATGAACATTTTTGTATATTTCTGGATCCATATAACATATTTTCAGGCATTCTGTATGTACATTACAATCCCAAGGTTTTACCCAACAATTTTTAAACACCGTCTTTATGTAGGAATTAGGCTTTCTTATTCCTTTCAGTTTGAAGAACCATGTCTGAAAGTAAAACCCATCCGGATCCATATAACATATTTTCAGGCTTTCCGTATGTGCTTTACAATCCCAAGGTTTTACCCAACAATTTTTAAACACCGTCTTTATGTAGGAATTAGACTTTAGTACAGTAGAACCCCGATTATCCGTCCCCCTATTAACCGATTGGCGGATTATCCGACTTTCTATTTCTCGCTAATTTTTTTTTTTTTTGCTTCAGAAATAAATAACTTACAGGAAGTATTGTTTTGTAGGCCTACATCATATCAGTAGGTTCTACATATATTTTGTTTTTCTAGAGAGTGTTATTACAAGGTTTTATCGTTACACAACATTGTTCGAATTGCCGTTCTATAATATAAGTTGTATATAAAATGTCTTCCACGGTTGTTACAGAAAACGTGTTGTGCCAAGTATCGAAAAAAAATGTAAATAATTGAATAGCTTGAGACACGGAAACTATGGCCAATCTTGCATCAGAATACAAGATAGGAGTTACAACTGTGCGATTTAATAAAATAAACAAGGATGAAGTGTAAAAAGGTACATAAATCTACAACATGAGACCTCCTTTATTCCTATCTTTCCTGAGACAGTCATTACTAAGGGCTTCCTTGTCCTTAAAAACCCGTTGTTGACAACCAGACTTAAATTAGTGAACTTCTGATCCACTACGTAGCGAGTTAAATACAAGACCGCCGAGAAAATTACAAAATCTTTCATAGTACGGATTATCCGATTTTTTCGATTAACCGTCCAGTCCATGCCCTTCATTAACACGGATAATAGAGGTTCTACTGTAAAACCCATCCGGATCCATATAACATGTTTTCAGGCTTTCTGTATGTGCATTAAAATCCCAAGGTTTTATCCAACAATTTTTAAACACCGTCTTTATGTAGGAAGGTTCAGCGATGAACAGTAATTATTTTAAACTTTCTTATTCCTTTCAGTTTGAAGAACCACGCCTGAAAGTAAAACCCATTCCAACTGCAGGGCATGGTGCTTACGTCGGGCCAGATGACTCTCAAGCTGAGGTCGCGGAGCGTGCTTCTGCGTCGGAAGAAGTTGGCCTCTGGGCAGCTGAGCCCCTTCCGTGCAGTCCAGGTGCAGTAGGGGGACTCCGTGATAGGGAGCGATGCGTCAACCCGGTACACTTCTGTCAGATTGATGGCAACATGATCGCTGGAACGGGCCACTATGAACAGACAGTCGAACGGGATGTCGACGTCTTTGAAGAATTGCTCCGAGGTGAAGCCGTTCAAAGCCAGGAACCATGAGGCACCTCGCAGGCTCTTGGCTGGTAACTGTTTGATTGATAACGGGCTTAAAAACAGACTCTGAATTATGTTGTATGATACAGTTTTACACGAAAATAATAATAGTAATAATTAGTGTTGTGGGATTTAATCGATTAATCGATCAATTTCTGTTGTAAGATTAACCGATTAAAACTATTTAATCGAATAATCTAATCGATTGAAATTAATCGGTTTTAGTTGATATTAATTATTATTTTGTTAATACAAACTTATACTAAAAATTCCGACAATATTTTTTCTCGGAAATTGCTTACTTAAAAGCACAATAGTACTGTTATTTTCTAACTGTAAACCAACTAGCGTAGGGAAAATCTTTGCACAAACACTTCAGAAAGAGATGGAGATATGAGGACAGTGACCTAGTCTACATCTATTGAAACTCAATGCGAAACCCTTATTAAGTTTTATGGTTTTCCAAGAAAACTTCCACCTTGTTGTCAGCTCATCTTCCTAGTATATGAAATACATACTTTTCTGGAATTCGTCTCCCTCATCCCTTATAAAATAGCCATGTCTACACTGTGTGCAAGTGAGAGCGTAACTACCTCTTTCTCTTTCTAAAATATGGTAATTCGATTACAATAGTAGCCAGTCTTCTGTTTCGACCGCTGTACTTTTGCAGGTGTTTGCGGTTTCTGTTCTGAGTTAGTATATGAAGATTGTATCTTTAGTTTGATAAAGAAAAAAGATCAGTTTTCTGTGGTCTGTGAAAAGTGTAAACTCCATCATATCATATGAGAATTTGAGAGGTAAATTTGGTGAAACGTTTGGATTTAAATTGAACGATCGTGGTGAAGTGCTTGACAGAAAAACAGTTTTTTTCGCATTTAGTGATGCAGGAAACATTGTTACTAAACGTAGATTAGCACTTAATTCGGAGCATGTGGATGCACTCACATGTTTAAAATCACGGATGAAGCAGTATTAACTAGGTGAGTATTCATACTTTTTGTTATTTATGTTTGTCTAAAAAATTTCCGGAGAAATTGATACAATAAATAATTGTAAGCCTCATGATAAATATGTTAGTAAATAATAATTAAAATAGTTGTTTTGTAATATAACGATACAATATATACAACATATAATATTTATGCTTATCACCGAACACAAGTTAAATTTAACAATAATTGTGTATTACAGTATATTAAAACATTTTTTAAATTCGATCAAAACTCGATGAATCTATCGATTAATCGATTAAATTCAAATAGTTAATCGATTAAAAATTTTGATCGATTAACAACATTAATAATAATAATAATAATAATAATAATAATAATAATAATAATAATAATAACAGAATATTGTCGATATGAAGGTTATGAGTTCGAATCTCCCGTAATACATTCATGTTCATCAATATAGCCTGTCAATTTGTTATTCTTTGTTTTCTTTGATGGATGACTTGGCTCATGCTTACATCATTCCACGAGACTTCCACTTTTTGTTTATTTCAGGTTTAATTAGTATATTGCGATACTAGCTTGGTAAGTGCTCTATAACAGAGGCGAGGGAAAGTTTGATAAAACGAAGCGCTTACATCGAGTTTTTTTAATTCCCGAGACTCTGTTATGCACTTAACCCCCTGCATTGCATATTATTTTTTGCACAATCATAATTTATATAATTATTTTGTTTATTATGTATTTTAGTTATGTATTAATTTTGAACGGAACGTTTGTCATTTTGTTAATGGCGTTGTGTAATTTTCTAGATGACCGTGTTTTTATATTCTTTTGTTTTATTCGTTGGATACGGCTGTCTTTTATTTGTATACATTGTTTAAATAAATAAAAAGCTTGTGCAATATACGAGATTGAATTGTGGGAATAGTTTGTACGAAAGTTTTAAATTGAAAACATATTATGGAGTATATAAAAAACAATTTTTATGACGAAGTAGATAGCGAAATTGAAGACTCGTTCAGAAAAGGATTGGAGACATGTTTGTCTGTTAAATCTAGAGAAATAAGTATATGAAAAGGCATACAGTTACTTTAAACAAAATGTCTAAATGATAAAAAGAGTTCTTTTTCAATTTACAAGTTACTGTATGTCAAGTTGTAGAGAATTTATTTACTGCACTGTTATTCCAGCGTTTCCGTAGTTAGACCTAACCATGAACGTGTTGTATATTCAAGTTACATGGCATGCAACAATGATGGTAAATATGAAAAAAGAGCATAATTGTGCAAAATTATAATCTATCATGAACTGTGAAACGTTAGTAAAGCTAGGGAAACCGTACTAAGTATTGTTATTGTTGTTGTTATTATTATTATTATTATTATTATTATTATTATTATTATTATTATTATTAGTGCTACTACTACTACTGTTGTCACGCCAGGAGAAGGCGGCTGAAGTACTTAGACGGGGCGGAGGGGAAACAGTCGCGCATGCGCACCGCGCTGTTCACTGCAATATTCCTGTTTCACAAACATCTACTGCACGTGTCTATGAGTCTTTGCGACTTTGTGAAAATAATAGTGGGGTTTTTACTGTAGTGTTTTATTAGTTTCAACAAGACAATTGTTTTCAGTATACCACAAATCTTGTATTGTTTTAGTTATCCTTTGCTTTTCGTGTTAATAGTGTTGATAATAATACAGTTAATAGAATTTATGTTATTGTATACTGTTATTTAGGCTTATAGCAGTTTTTTGTTTATTGTAAATATGTCGACAAAGAGGAAACAAGGATTAACAATCTATAGCGAAGAAAGGAATATTATTAGAAGTGCAAAATAATTCTGTGATGAAGAAAAAGAACAACAGTGCCTTTGCATTCCTCTTACGAAACCTACAGCAAAGGTAGAAAAGTACTCTAATCTATCCACAAGAACAATACAGCGTATAAGGAATGAAATGAAAGACTGCACAGAAGAAAGTGCGTTGTCGACACCTGAGGGAGAAAAAAAAATGTAAACGTCCAGCTACCGAAACGCAAATGTAGATGACTTCGACGGGAGATTGACAAAAAAGATATACTTGAGAATTTTTATTTGAAAAAGAAAGAGGGCCACCGGCGTAGCTCAGAAGGTAGCGCGTTTGCCTGCTGATCTGCAGTTGTGCTCGGGAGTGAGTTCGATTCCCGTTTGCGCTGACTACCTGGTTGGGTTTTTTCCGAGGTTTTGCCAAGCGGAAGGCGAATGTCAGGTAATCTATGGCGAATCCTTGGTTTCATTTCGCCAAATACCATCTCGCCATCATCAATTCAATCGACACTGAAGAAGCTAGTAGTTATTACAGTGTCGTTAAATAACAAGTAAAAAAATAGTACCAAGCTGCAACAAACGTCTACCCTTTTACAAGAGAAAATTGATTTGAAATGAAAGACAACATTAAGACGAATACTGAAGAAAAAGGATTTCAGGTGGAAGAAGTGTGCAGCAAAAAAAAAAAATTGAGGAAAACACTGTAAATTAGAATACGTGAAGATATTTACAGCAAATAAGAAAGCTTAGGAAAGTGGAAAAACCGACTTTGTATCTGGACGAAATGCGGATAGATAGGCCTACCAATTTAACGTTTCCCAAGTTCTGGCACGATAAAAATGTTACGGGAGTTTTGACTACCGCAAATGTGTCCAGAACACTCATTGTTGTCCATCAGGATGGGGGCGGTGGGGCTAATGGCTTTGTTGAGAGATTCGAATTAATATACACGGCTGGAACATAAACAGACGATTATCATGGACAGATCATACTCCAGAAATTTTGAAAAATGTGATAATGATAGTCATAGCGACAGCACCGAAGATGCGGAATCTCTTATGTCTGACTCCGTTCCCTTGTAGCCAAGTAAGTGGACGAAGTTTTCAGGTCAGAGTGTAGCGTAAAGTTCCCCCGTCCCGCCTATCTACTCCCCGCGCCAACTCGTAGCGCGAAGACAGTACTACTACTACTACTACTACTACTACTACTACTACTACTACTACTACTACTACTACTACTACTACTACTACCTGTATAACATTACTGATAGTAATAGATCCAGCGCTTTTTTTCAGCCAGAACGGTCCGGAACGCATTCCGGTAAACTTTTTCCCATTACAAATTCCAACGAGATATATTTTATAAGCGAAATTGAAAATTAAAATTGCCGCCACTGCTGAATCCAAGAGTTTATATTTTCTCATTATTATCGTTGGTGCAAAAGTAACTCATGCAATGTAGTGCTTCCATCTTCCGTTATTGATCCTGAAACTATAGCTCGAAATCGCAAAATTTCCGTTATGCTTAAAATCGATGAGCTCCGTTTGGAACTTATTGTAATATTAGGTATGTAGGTCTAATATTTTTAAAGCTACGTTTTTGTTGTATAATGTGATCGAGTGAGAGTTCCGGTAAACTTTTTTCCAGAAAAAAAGCACTGGTAATACCACAGTCTAGTATATACAGTCACGAAGCTGAGTTGTTGAGGGTACTAGGAACCTCGTAGACTGTACCGGTACTGCAAATCAAGATTTCAGGTATAACTCCCTGTAAAGTTGATTTGAATAATTTCGAGGGAAAAATTGTTCCGGAGCCGGGTATCGAACCCGGGACCTTTTGGTTTAACGTACCAATGCTCTACCACTGAGCTACTCGGGAACTCTAACCGACACCGATCCAATTTTTCCCTCTATATCCACAGACCTCAAAGTGGGCTGAAAACCGTCAAGCAACTAACTCCGTGTGACTTAAATTGTGGTTTTCTGTTAACGAACAGTGACGTGTATTATGCAAATCAAGATTTCAGGTATAACTCCCTGTAAAGTTGATTTGAATAATTTCGAGGGAAAAAATCTTGATTTGCATAATACACGTTACTGTTCGTTAACAGAAAACCACAATTTAAGTCACACGGAGTTAGTGTGCACTCGAAGTTGGTTGCTTGACGGTTGTCAGCACACTTTGAGGTCTGTGGATATAGAGGGAAAAATTGGATCGGTGTCGGTTAGAGTTCCCGAGTAGCTCAGTGGTAGAGCATTGGTACGTTAAACCAAAAGGTCCCGGGTTCGATACCCAGCTCCGGAACAATTTTTCCCTCGAAATTATTCAAATCAACTTGTACCGGTACTATTTCGCATCGTCTGTGATGAGGCAATAGTAGCGATCCTAGTGGTTAGCAACTATATATGGATGCATATTTCCTACGTATTGAGCTTCGTGACTGTATATACTAGACTGTGGCAATACCTACGGTTATCCAGAAAACATAATCTCTCGGACAAATTTTAAGTACTATATTATCTTGTCAAGTTACAGCTTCATGCAAATAAAAATGTCAGTTTTAAGATTTATTTAAGAAATGTGGTTAGGATAGCTACATACATATTGCAAGGGAATCTTGTAGTGTTCGCATAGGTGATTTTTTAAATCGCATAATAAAACTGCAAATAGTGTAAATTCACATGACCGCAGATACAGAAACCTTGCTGTAAGAGAAGAATAATCGAGTGTCAGAAACATGACACTGACTACCGATATTGCCTGCAGCATGGGTGGTCACTATGACAATATTGTATGTTTACTATCTGTGAGGCGATCAATACGCTTTGTCATGTTCCAAGAAACTCACTTACATCGTGAATAATTGACTGATTTGTACGGATGGGTAAGAAACAAATAGAGGAGATGTTTTGAATACTCTGTAATAACATGAAATATGTTTAGGTGTGTAAATTTATCATTCAAGTTATTTAATGTAATGCAGTATCGTTTCGTCTAATATGATATTATCGAAAGATATACGTGTATAAGCTTTGTGTAGGCTTCATATGTGAAAAACAATATATTTATATCGAATAACTGATAAATTTTACTTATTTACATATTTACTTGTTTATTTATTTATTTGCTTATTTAGTTATTTACTTTTTTATCTATTTATTTATTTATTTATTTATGTATATATGTATGTATGTATTTATTTACTTATTTATTTACTTATTTACTTATTCATTTACTTATTTATTTATTTATTTACTTATTTATTTATTTACCTTTTTATTTATTTACTTATTTATTTATTTACTTATTTATTTACTTATTTATTTATTTATGTATATATGTATGTATTTATTTACTTATTTATTTACTTATTTACTTATCTATTTACTTACTTATATATTTACTTACTTATTTACTTATTCATTTACTTATTTATTTACTTATTTATTTATTTACTTATTTATTTATTTACTTATTTATTTATTTATGTATATATGTATGTATGTATTTATTTACTTATTTATTTACTTATTTACTTACTTATTTACTTATCTATTTACTTACTTATTTATTTACTTACTTATTTACTTATTCATTTACGTATTTATTTACTTATTTATTTATTTACTTATTTATTTATTTACTTATTTATTTATTTACTTATTTATTTATTTACTTATTTATTTATTTACTTATTTATTTACTTACTTATTTATTTATTTATTTATTTATTTGTTTAACAGGGCAAAGCCCCAATTACAATAGCCATATATTTGCTTAAAACATAAAATTGCAGATAACATGAAAAAGAGATAAAACAGATACAAATGCAAGATACAAGTGTAAATACAAATTAAAAATGAAAAATGAAGAAAAGAAGAGACAAATAGATATTACCTAAATAAAAGACAGATATAGATATAAGTGAAAAATACAAAATAAAAATAAATGAAAAATATATAAGTATAGATATCATGACCAAAAGATGTAAAATGTAGCTATAAATGGCAAATTACAGAGTCACAAATAGATAGCAATTTTATTTAAAATCAACTACCTTTAGTATATTAATAAGAAAATGTTTATATTTTACATAAGAAATGCTGAAATCTAGATCCCATGTTTTACATATTTCATTGAAATTTGAACACATTTTTAACACTGTTGAATTTTTATGTACTGAAGTGTTTGAACAACTTTCTGAAATTGCGCGAGCAAATCAGAATCGCTGTGGTGATATGGTGACAAAGGCCTAATAGTGGAATGAGATTTGTACGAAAATCATTGTTTGGCGAAAATCTGTCCCATAGAACATTTTTTTCACTGTAAATGTTTCAGAATATCCTATAACAGAATTCCGGTTCCTCTCGAAAGATAACTTACTGACCAGAGAACTGTTAATGAAATCATGTCCAAACCTCCCCTCAAACTTCGCATACTATTAATTCTCCACAGCAAGTAGATAAATATGAAATAATTGCCTGTCTATACTAATTTTAAGGGTGTGAAACTTACTCTGGAAACAATGACAGGCCACTAATTAGACAAGGTAGTTGATTCAACTCAAGCGCCTCGCAGTGAGTGTGTACTATCTACTCACGGGTGAGAGCTAAATGTTTCGATGATCTTTCTTTCAAGATTTAATTTCGTTTTCTTATAATAATTATGGGTAAATATTTTTTTTTATAATTGTCTGACTGCCGTGGAGAGAGAACACTGTGTTTAGTTTGAGGGGAGTTTTCGAAATGATCTCATTAACCATTAAATTGACAAAATATCCTATAGGATACAACAGGTTAACAGGCTATCTATATATATAATTTGAACTGGTAATGGAAATTACGGGAAAACGGCTGAACGGATTTTAATAAATGACCCCTCATTTTGAAGCTTGGAACTCAAAGTTTTTCGGAAAAATAGTAGTTTTCAGTGAAATGTCAATTTTTCAACATAATTTTCTTATTTTCCAAAATCCATCTGTCGTCAGTTTTGAGAACTAGCTAATTGCAGTCACGGCCGACTTGATGTTCCCTTCGCTTTAACACAGGGATCAAAATGAATTGTCAAGGCCAGTAAAGGAGAAGCGAAGCGAGCATCAAGTCGGCCGTGTTGCATTTCAGAATAAAACAAAACACAAACTACAGTAAACAATATTACACGAAGGCCATGATCTGCAAGAATGCTGACATATTTAGAGCTCAAATTAAGTTGGTTATTAAAAACTTAACTTACTAAAAATAATTTACAGGTTCGATTCTGTGGTGTGTAATTTTCTGGGTACAGCTGTGTATTGGATATTAAAAACTACAAAATTTGAGGTGGTTTGATGACATTATTACTATTAGAAATGAAATAATATTGTAGTTAATGCCGTGATGTGACTATTTTGCATTAATTATACATATTAATGCTATATTGATGATATGAAAGTGAAACGTTTTGGGGTTATATAAGAAGATGTAGAGAATAACTTAAATTTGATTTTGATTTCTATATTTTACTGAGTGGCGGCTATATAGTATATGTTACTGAAAGCTATAAAACTTACGTAAGATAATAATATTATTAAAAATCAAATATTTTTATAGTTATTAATCAAGTGGGGTTGGGTCTTTTTCATTATTTAATGGCGGTGTGGTGTAGATATTTATATGCGTGGTTCTCTTCAGTAATTGGCTCGAGAGAGAGTATCTTTCATTATTATGGAAGCAAATAACTTTCAGAATGTCTGGTATTCTTCATTGAAAATAAATCTGAAAAATGTTTATTTGAACGTCTAATGAACTTAGTTTGCAGCATTTGCTGCACAAGCCACTATTATGCTATAATTTTAATAGAACAATAGAAAAAAATTGGTAGGAAAATTAAAATTTCACAGTACTATAATATTGTACAACAAATTATGGACATTGCGATAGTTGTTTTCTTTACGGTCCGACAAGGTTTAATAAACTAGTGTGAGAAATGAAGCTTTGCCAAGTTAAGGATTGACATTGTTTTAGTGCGCACTATAAGCAATATAAGGAATAAGGAATTCCATCCCACTTAATAAGAGTGATACAGTGTTCATATATAAATAACACAATACAATTGAAAACATCCCGTAATAATGAAATGGCAGAAATAAATCAAGGAGTCCGTCAAGGTTGTCCTTTGTCACCGACACTTTTTAATTTATACATGGACGAAGTCATACGAATATGGATGAATGAAATATCATTAGATTTTAAATTAAATGACATAAATTGTACTACAATTGTATTTGCTGATGATCAAGTGGTCATTAGTGAGAGTGAAAATACTTTAAAACAGGAGTCTTCAAATTAGATCGAATTGCATCAAGTTTTAATATGAAAATATCGACCAATAAAACAAAAGCGATGGCATTTATTGGATCTCAACCAATAAGAGTGAAATTGGTTATAGAGAACAAAATAATAGAACAAATCAACACTTTTACATACTTAGGTTGTTCAATAACATATGGCAAAAAATGTGAAATCGAGGAAAAACTAAATAAATTAAATTATTTCTGTGGAACAATACGTAGAACACTGGGAAGGAAAGTGAGAAAGGAAACATTAATCAAATTTTACAAAGTAATGGCAATTCTGTCCCTTCTATACGGCTGCGAATCTTGGGTTCTAAAGAAAAACGAGGAAAGAAGAATTGAAGCAGGTGAAATGAAATTTCTCAGATATGTTGCGGGTTATACACTATTGGACAAAAAAAGAAATGATGATATTAGAAAAGAATTAAAAATAGATAATATAATTCAACTTATTAAAGAATATCAACATAATTGGAAAGAACATGTAAACAGAATGCCAACAAGTATAACGAGAGCAGCCGTGAATTATAACCATCAGGAAGGAGATCATTAGGAAGACCAGTAAAACGTTGGCGAGATCAATTTTAATGGAGGCGGAACAGGCCGAAAGGCCTAAACCTTGAAGAAGAAGAAGAAGAAGAAGAAGAAGAAGAAGAAGAAGAAGAAGACAAGCAAAGTGCTATACAGAGTGTTTAAAAAATACGGGGCATAATTTCAGGTATGTATTTCCCACATGTAGACAATCAAAATAGTTCATCACAACATGTGTCCGGAAATGCTTCATTTCCGAGTTATGGCCTTCACAACATTGAAATTCACCGGAACGTTTTTCTTTCCGCAGGTCGTTGTCATTACAGAAGATGTTCAAAATGTCCACCTCCTGCTTTAATACAGACCTCACATCGATGTCTCATTGACCTGCGTACACGATCCCAAACTCCAGGAGTATTGCGTTTGTCCTCAGAACATGCCACAATTCGATTTCGAAGGGATTCCAAATCAGGCACCGGAGACGAATAAACCAATGATTTTAAATGGCCCCACAACTAGAAATCGAGAGGGTTCAGATCAAGCAATTGGGCCACCTCTACCTATCCATCGATCAGGAAACCTTCGATCCAAGTACTGAATGTAACCTTCGCCTGGGAATGAACTGTCAGAGTGCCCTCTTAATGTCTCCTTTGACGGCAACGACCTGCGGAAAGAAAAACGTTTCGGTGAATTTCAATGTTGTGAAGGTCATAACTCGGAAATAAAGTATTTCCGGACACATGTTGTAATGAACTATTTTGATTGTCTACATGTGGGAAATACATACCTGAAATTATGCCCCGTATTTTTGAAACACTCTATATATACAGGATGTATCTAAATTGGTGTCAAATATTTCGGGGACATGTTCCTAACACCAAAACATTACAAACGGTTCATATGAACATTGGTCTCAAAATAATTTATTTCAGAGTTACAAGACAAAATTTAATGTTACAAAAATTGCTCGGAGTGGCTTCCTCCTGCTTCGATGTGTCCCCTAAACCTGCGTTACATGGTCTGGCGTACTTTGTTGAAAATTCCTGGAGTGTTTCGTATTTCGTGAAATCCAGTTTGGATACGCTCTCAGAATATCAACATTAAGTACAGGAGTCGCATAAACCAGGGACTTCAATGTCCCCAGGCGAAGAAATCCATTGGAATCAAATCAGGCGATCGAGCAGGCCATGCAATGAAACCCCTTCGACCAATACATCTTCGGGGAAATCGATCATTAACAAATTACGAACTATCAGACTGAAATGAGCTGGAACAGCATCGTGTTAAAACACATTCGTTGGATGACGTCCAGAAGCACATCATCAATTAAATGATGCAAATCATTTCGTTCTGTTCACTCACAGAATACATTTTCTTCTGATTTCTTTCCTCTACAAAATACAAACAAGCAAAAAAACCATCAAACAATCAGCGGTCAATGAACGGACAAATCCTTTAATAACTGCCTAACGAATGGTTTTCAGACCCATGTTCTTATTAACTTCTTAATTGTTTTGATGTTAGGAACACGTCCCCGAAATATTTGACACCAATTTAGATACACCCTGTAGAGATGAAATGTTGTGATTAAGGTGTTCTCAATTAACATGGTATCTGTTAAAGCTATTCCTAGTCGAGGGAGGGGGAGGTAACGATAATTGTGTGTTGTTACAATCGCTGACCTCCTTGAGGAAGGTTCTCGTGGCGTTGCTGTTGGACAGAATTACATGGAGCGGGAGGTTCCTCTGGCACCACAAACTTCCCATCTCCAGTGCTGAGGCTCTCAGTACGGCTGTGGGAACGTCCTTCCTGGACAGCATCCTCGAGATATGCATTGCTGTCTGCTGGACCCTTAATTCTGCAATCAGTGCATTGTTAAATGTTATGTTTTATTTAACGACGCTCGCAACTGCAGACGTTATATCAGCGTCGCCGTATGTGCCGGAATTTTGTCCCGCAGGAGTTCTTTTACATGCCAGTAAATCTACTGACATGAGCCTGTCGCCTTTAAGCACACTTAAATGCCATCGACCTGGCCCGGGATCGAACACGCAACCCTGGACATAGAAGGCCAGCGCTATACCAACTCGCCAACCAGGTCGACCAATGAGTGCAGTACACTAATACTGTTCCTTGCTTCTTCAGATGAAGTTTATATTCACGTGAACGTTTTGCCGCAGATTTCGGCATATATTGCTCCACTTAACACAGTTCATATGTAAGTTTACCAAGATCTCCCAAGCAGTTGCATACGCGATGAGAAAGAACAGCATAAATTGAAATTTTTCAGTTATTAATGAAGTTAATGAGGTTAAATGCTTACGTATAATTATTGATAATCATTTAAAATGGAATAATCATATTTATTATATTTGTAATAAATTACGTAAAATATTATGTTACTTTGTTGTTCTAAGAAATATTTTGTCAATTAACTGTTTACGTGTAATTTATTTAGCATTATTTCAATCTATATTTATGTATGGTATTATAGGTTGGGGTGGAACTTATAAATCCAACCTTTACTACAGAAAAAAGTATTAAAATTTGTTTAAAAAAGCAGAAAGATTACCCAATTGAATTGTTGTTTAAACATTTCAAAGTTTTCAACATTAAACAAATGTATCATTTTATTTTATTAAAATATTTTCATAAAAATTTTAATAACTTTGAAAGGTATATACATAAATATAGAACTTAAAATAGCCTATGAATTCTCTGCGTTTGTCTGAACCAAAATGTAAAACCAATGCAGCTTTTTATCATAGCATGAGTCAAGGTCCCAGACTATTGAACAAATTTTATTCCAATAATATTTCAACCACGAATCATCTCCAAATTAATAAAAAAATAAAAAAAATTATTGGATTTATAGTTTGGGTTTAAACATATTAAACACTATTTAATCTGTATTCACTCTCAATTTTAATTTTATTTTTGTCTGTATTGGAATCCCCTCCTGAGCACGAGTCTTACTCATTCAGGAGTGGGCTAGTTTATCTTTCATTGTATTTATTAATTTGTATTCATTTCAAACTTACTACCAATAAAAATAAATAAATAACAGAGGGCGCGACATGTCAGTCAGTCACGGTGCTGCAGCGGAAAATGAAATAATTTTACAAAATATTTTTATAATACTTTTTTGTTAGTGATGTAGTGATAACCTAGAATCTCAAAGGAAATTTTAATCTGTCAGTTATTGTGCAGTGTGGAAGAGTTGTTGTATGTCTGTCATGACTGACTGACCGTAACTTACAGTACAAATAATTGTAATGTTTTTTAACTTCCTTAGAACCTCAGGATACTTAAACTATTTTCATATTTAGTTGAAGGAAAGATCAGAATATAGTATACAAAAAAGAGCGACTGAAATAAAACAAATGTACGTGTGCAAATTGTGATATTAAATATACATTTCCCTTCTGTCGTTTGTGGTGTTTGCAATATGACAAGATCTGCAGCAAGTTATAGACTAAAACAAAGAGTATTTGAAACATTAGTTAATGGAATAAGTCAGCTTAAACTCTAAAGAAACATATTTCTTCAACAAAAATATTCCAGCGTTAATTTAAAAAAAAATCACATCGATATGACATTTTCATGGAATCGCTCAGTATTATTATTATCATTATTATTATTATTATTATTATTAGTCTATTATTATTATTATTATTATTATTATTATTATTATTATTATTATTATTATTATTATTATTAGTAATTGTAATTTATATTAATTTAATCAGTCCCCTAACTGTCCATTGTGCAACTCAAACCAAGAAATGGATTCGGAACACCTCAAAATCTGTGCTTCAGTGGCTGGCCATGATAATATCTTTGAAAAATATTGGAGTGCAAGAGGTCAAATGACTTTATTGTCAAACGCCTGGCATTAGAAAACAACAACAACATATTAATTTATTGTCATTATTGAGCGTAATTGGTTACCACTGCCACCGGGTGTTTACCCATTTACAGTGTGAATAAATACACACGCACGCACACACACATCTACGCACGCACACACAGATATATTAACGAAGTGTTCGGATTGTGATTGACATGGGTGTTTGAGAAATAGGAAAATATTTGGGGCTAAGAGGGATGAAGTTACAGGAGAATGGAGAAAGTTACACAACGCAGAACTGCACGCATTGTATTCTTCACCTGACATAATTAGGAACATTAAATCCAGACGTTTGAGATGGGCAGGACATGTAGCATAAATGGGCAAATCCATAAATGCATATAGAGTGTTAGTTGGGAGGCCGGAGGGAAAAAGACCTTTAGGGGGGCCGAGACGTAGATGGGAGGTTAATATTAAAATGGATTTGAGGGAGGTGGGATATGATGATAGAGAATGGATTAATCTTGCTCAGGATAGGGACCAATGGCGGGCTTATGTGAGGGCGGCAATGAACCTCCGGGTTCCTTAAAAGCCAGTAAGTAAGTAAGTAAGTTGGGATTGTGGCCTATTCATTCGGTAGAATTTCTAATTTCGTGTTCTTAGAAACATGTGAATGTGAAAACCAGACACAGAATGCCGTAATCTGCAGTGTTGTACTTCGCTACAAAAAAGTTGTTATGGTTGAGTTATTGGAAATAATAATTACATATCGATTCGCCGCTGAATAATAATACAGATCGAGATTAGATAAGAGCAAGGGGAAAACGTTCTGAGCTCATGATTTTTGTCAGTGCCACATGGGCAGTTGTGGCGTTATGTATGTGGCCTTGGATCAGAGAGTATTGACATGTTGTCAACCTATGTTTTTCTTATTTAAGAGCAACAATAATGTCTCTCAGCGTCGGTTTGAGGAGGTGGTATTAAGAATCTGATAATGGAAAGATAAGATGGTAGAGTTCTTAAGAATTATCGCATTTCTTAATGAAAATTTAACAGAATACAGTAACAACAATAACACATCACTAAGCAGTAAGGATGACATTGGTTCTGAAACTAGTGGCACTCCCATAACCCCTACCGGTATTCCACTGTTTCTCCATTAACAGCTGCACCGAAGGCACTGCTACAGCGGAGGAAAAAATAACTACACTTCGGTGATGAGTAAAACACAAATCAAGCACCCGTCATTTTTAGTTATTTATTTAATGACGCTATATCAGATACTAGATTATTTAGTGTCGATAGAATTGGTGATAGTGAGACGATATTTGGAGAGATGAGGCCGAGGTTTCGCCATCGATTATCTGACATTCGTCTTACGGTTTAGGAATCCGCCATTAAAAGAACTTCTATAAATTTCTTAAGAAAACAATACAGGGTGTCCATAAAATAAGTAACTATTTTCATGAAAACGATATACGTAGTTCATGATATTTGTATTCATAAGACGATTGTACACTACAAACTCACTCAAGCTAACCTAACCTACGAAAAACTGTGTACTTAACTTTCTTCTAAAGACATACTAACTCTCCCATACAAGATGACGTGCAAGATAAATGTCTAAAATCTTGTTATTTCGTGGTACCGAAGATGGCTAAATTCAACTGTGGAGTCTTTAGCGTAGAAAATAGATGCAATAAACATAATGCAGAAAATATATATTCACTTACCTGTATCAGTTATGTCGAGTACATGAAGTAGATTTATACATCCACTATGCAGATGTTTTCGGATGTCGTCCACTACATCCACTGTAATGGGCAATGTGGCTTTATTTCCTACTATTTCTCCACAATTCATTATCATAGGCGTGAGTGATATAATCAGTCCAATGCAAAATAATTTCATCATCATGTTTGTCCATGTAGAACATATTCTGATTTTTTTATTACATCTGTTAACCCGTAGAATTGTAACTTTTCTCTTCATAAGATTTCTAATCACCCAAACATATTGATTATTCGTGAAATCTCTCTAGTTATTCCTGAAATAGACAAAAAAATACAGAAGATACTATTTGTTTAGCCATTTATGAGTTACTGCTACGTCAGAGTTACAAGTTACTGTAAAAATCTGACTCAAGCATTTTTCTTAGTTTAATGAATTACCAACTAATTATGAATAAGGTAGGTGTCCCTGATACGGCCATGCTAAGGTTTGAGAATTTTTCTAGCCGCCATTTTGAAAAAAAAATGTAAACCATTTTTTTCTTACTCGTTCTCAGTCTAATGGACTTTCTTAAAACAATTTCCTTTCCCCATAAAAATAGCTTTAATTGTCCAAAAAGTCTCAAATTCCAAAAGTCTACTTAGTGGCCATATCAGGAACATGTGCACATGATATGGCCACCCTTGTTCCATGTTCTACAAATCGTGATTGTTTTCAGTTTGATAGCGCAGTTGTGTTAAAATTAAATAATTTTGGTGTAAATTGAATAAAAATGACAATAATGTTTTTTTATAATTCAAAAGTGTAGTCAAAACAGGTTTTTCCATAAAAATTAAGTTGTGTTCTTAAAATAAAAACATTTTTGCGTAATCCCAGCTATAGGCATGTAAATTTGTCAGGTGAAAAAATAAAAGTGAAATGAACTTATATGGCCATGGTGCATTTGATATGGCCATATCAGGAGCAGGTAAGCTTTCACGAAAATCGTTTGATTATGAACAACTCGTAAACGATACGCCATCAACTACAACACCAATCAACAGAACATTAAAAACTGAATGGAGTACGATGGTTTTCATGAAACAAGTCTTTGAAAAACATACATAAAACAAAGGAGACTTACCAGAGAAAAATAAGAAGGGGTCACATGAAAACCGCAAAACAGGCAACTGACGTCATATTGCTCAACCTGACTGGATGGAAAACGATCAAGTGACATACCAGGATGCCCTTTCACTGGATGCTGATGCAATTTAGCGGATTTTTTTTTGTTAACTAACTCACAATAGGGGGGGGGGTGGCCATATCAGGAACATGGCCATAACAGGAGCACCCACCTTACTTATACAAGTAGATAACTCTTGTTGGATTGTTTTAAAATATGTTGAAATATGCCGCACATACGAAGGTAATTTCACAAGTCATGGCAACTATGTTATATCTTCCGAATAACCGAAAATGTGGTTAGTTCAGTATATACGTTTGAAAACCTGTTGTACCCTGTACGGGATGCCACCACCAGATTGTGTCTGTGTGCATTGATGGCTAGTTGACAGCACACGCAAAAGATGGTATGCTAGAGGCTGTGCTCCAAGATGGCTGTAAGTAAAGTTGAACAGCGGTCATAGTGAAAATTGCAGTTCTTCGTGGCAGAAATGCTCGTCGGTGTCATTTTGAGCTACGAGAAGCATTGGATGATAGTGCGTTGGAACATCCTCCCTACTCGCCTGATCTCAGTCCATGCAACATTGCTCTCATTCCGCAATTGAAGAAGCCGCTGCATGAGAAGCGGTTTGCAAACAGGGGGGACATCTTAACAGCGTTTTGACGTGAGGTGGTACACATAAGGTTCGTTCCAACAAGCGGTTCATGGATCAGTTCATGTACGGTTCCTGTACCATCTTATGCGCATGCGCTAGTTGATCATCTGCTATGGGATTGAAACTGGACTGGACGCTGTTGGAACGCTTTCGCGGATCGTTATGTACTAAATCCAGAGATGCTATAACTGTGATCATCTTTGCTAAGAACGGGATGCTTAATCATTATCGTTTCGCAGCTAATTCTAATTGCAGAAAATAGAACTTCGATCATTTTCTATAAAAAGATGACAAAAATATGGAAGGCAAGAATTCCGATAATTCAACGTCGTGTACTGGGGGACTCTCATCTAAAAATAGTTCTTTTTTTAATTATTAATGTATGTACGGTATTTATTATATTTTTAATCAAACCTGCATGTTGAAATTGTAATTAACTGTTTCAATACCCAAATAATTTGCATTCCCTTTCTTTTTGGCGAAAATTTAAATTACCCTAAATCTCTAGTTTTATTATTCGTCTGTACTGTCACTTTTCATCTTTAACCTCAATGATGTGAACAGTCGATCATGTCTTTCTTCAGTATCCAGGAGACGTTGGTGAGCTTATGCGCATGCGCGTCTCGCGTACTCTTCCGTACATGCCTCAATCCACGGACTATTTCTGACCGTTCCGAACCCGTGTCAAAAGCTTGTTGGAACGCCCGACTGCAGTACATGTTTCCGGTTCAGGACTGGTTCGGATTGTGTTGGAACGCTTTTTCTGTACTGCGCATGCTCACGATGGTTACGGACGGTTCCTGACTGTTGTTGGAACGAACCTATAGACGAATCGCACACAGTCGGTGGTATTCAACGCCTGCATCATCGCTGGCAAAGATGTGTGGAGGCTTCTGGGGGATTATTTTGAAGGGTGTTAGCTGTAAGTAATGTACTTTGTTTCCTTTTGTGCATAATAAAACAATGATTCTATTTACGCATCTTTCAATTTCCCTTACCCATTGCCTCCTGTACCCGGACCCAATTCGGTACTAGTATTGCGAACATTCCAGTGACCTTCAATTGCATATAGTGAATTTCTATTCCTGCAGCTTTATTAGCTGATATAATATAGTTGCCATGACTTATGAAATGACCCTCGTTTGTGGAGTAGTGTAGTCATATTAATGAGAAAGAAGGGAGAGAACCAAAAAATATTTTGTCAGCCAATATATTGGAGCTTTACCTGAAAATCATATTTGCATAATATATGCGTTACTGTAGATACGTTAACAGAAAACCACAATTTCAAGTCACACAGAATTTGTGAGTTTCTGACGTCTTGTCAGCCCACTCGAGTTATGTGGACATAAAGGGAAAAATTGAGACGGTGTCGGGTGAAGTTCCTGGGTAGCTCAGTTGGTAAGAGCTTTGGTGCTTTCAGTCAAAAGTCCCGAGATCGATACCCGGCTCCGGAACAATTTTTCCCTTGAAATTGTTCAAGTCTGCTTCATAGGGAGCTTTACCTGAAATCTAGATTTACATAATTGAGGTATTTCGACATACTTGTTCTTTACTTGAAATTCACAGAATTGGATCCCGAACTCCGACCTTCTGGTGGAAATTACATTTCCAAGGAAAAGTATATCAGCTCCATCAGTTGCAATAACGATACGACAAAACGTGGAGTTACCGTGATATAGGAATACAATCTATTACAGTCCACACCTGTGGAGTAACGGTTAGCGCGTATGGCCGCGAAACCAGGTGGCCCGGGTTCGATAGCTGGTTGAGGTTTTTTCCGGGATTTTCCCTCAACCTAATATGAGCAAATGTTGGGTAACTTTCGGTGCTGGACCCCGGACTCATTTCACCAGCATTTTCACCTTCATCTCATTCAGACGCTAAATAACCTAAGATGTTGATAAAGCGTCGTAAAATAACTTACTAAAAAAAGCAATCTATTACACACCCAAGATGAACAGCAAAGACAACTTATTCTGCAGATTGTCAGCGATGACTGGAGGAGATATCCAGACTTTGTGAAGGAAACACTTGCTACAGATAATTAATATAGGCTACCATTGTATCAGAATTGCTATGTTCATCATGTGGCAGTGTAGCTTAGAAATTACCAATTATAAATGTTGTAGTCTTTGTTCTGCATTAAATTTTGTTTAAAATAAAGAAAACTTGACGTTTCAAACTTCGGCAGCAGCCTGTAATTTACAGGATAGGGACCTATGGCATGCTTATGTCAGAGCGGCAATGAACCTCCGGGTTCTTTAAAAGCCGTAAGTAAGTAATGGCGGGTACTTGACTTGCGTCATTCACCCATATGAAGCCAGTTATGTAGACCAATTTACCGACAGAGTCGTTGCCCAGGGTGCGTCATAGTAGGCTGGTCTACACTACACCCGCGATGAAATTTTGAAGATTTGTTGGGATGCCACAGGGGAACCGGGGGTCCCCGTGACCACAGGATTATAAGTCCAGCGCTCTAGCCATTAGACCACCGTGGCGGCGTAAATTAAATATAAAATTTACAAAATTTTGGGAATACCGGTACGATTTTTTAAAATATTGTAACAAGATAGGCTGGTGCTTATATTCAAAATAACAATTTTGTTTCTTCCCCCCATTACAAGGACCTCCCTGAATTTTCACTCCGTAAATACCACAGAGATAGATAGACCATCTGATGGTACAGATGATTAATGTATACTAGCTTCCCGCCAACTCAGCATCGGCACTCGGTTCCAGATACTATTTTCGTCAACAATCACGATGCATTTAATATTAGAGGAGAAACATTCGCTCCGGCGCCGGGGATCGAACCCGGGTCCTTGGTTCTACATACCAAGCGCTCTCACCATTGAGCTACGCCGAAGTACAATCCACAACACCGGATCGAACTCCCCTCCTCCACTGTTTTCCCCTTTGTGTCCTGACTCCAAGTTCGACATGTATGTTAACATTTTATTAAGTCAACTGCCTTTATACAAGGAGCGCACTCAGTTGAGTGACTTGGTGGCCGGGATTCCACAGTAATGTGTACAGAAATATGCACTGTTGCTAGAAGAATTTACTAAAGATTATTATTTTTTTGGTCCTACAGAATATACCTGTTATGGTAACAATTTTTCTCCTCTAATATTAATTGTTACCATAACAGATATATTCTGTAGGACCAAACAAATAATAATCTTTAGTAAATTAATCTTCAGTAAAATCACGATGCATGATAGCGTTACATAGAAAATCCATATATTTAGATTTCTCCATCTCATATCACCTATTACGATTATATAAAATGAAGGGATGAGTTAGTGAAAAGAAAAGTGTTAGTGGAATGATTTTTGAAAATTCAGAGAAATGGTAAATCCTTAATAAAATCACCCTCTGATTTTGTTCTGCACGAATAGCATTTCCAGTCAATGTTAAGGATCGAAACCCGGATCCGTGAATAGGGATTACATTATCAATATATTTTGTGTTGAAGAAAATTATGCATGATCAATTGACTAGTAATCGAAGACTGTGTTCATTTGTTGATAACATAAACATGCATAATTGGAATCTTCTTCTACGTTCCTTGTTTGGGGGAGGGGGAGAACAGCCCTAATGTCTTCCAGTTGCCGTATTCGTTCCAGTATAAAGCAATGCAGTTATTTTCTGTTGTCTCCATAAGTAATGCTTTAATTAACATTCGCTGTAAAGATATAACTGAATTGTTTAATTTTCCTTGTATTGTCTACCTTTGCATATAACAGGAATTCTTTAATATCCAGAATTTACCATTCCTGTCTACAAAATAATGATGCTACGTTCCTGGGATTAGTATTAGTTCTGTAGACGTCGTTCAGATGTCATGATACAAAAAAGCAGAAGATCGGCCGTGCGTAATGTAGAGGGTTTCTTATCCATCTCTTTCAAAATGGAGTTCGTGTGGGAGAGAGTAGAGGTTTGCGGTTCCTAGTTTTCAAGTTTAGACATTTATTGGTTTCTTAAACTTACAGGTAAAAGATTGTAAGTGTGATAATTCGGAATTATTAGAGTGAATGTGCATAGTATTTAGAGTGTGTGTAGATTTCCTTGACAAAATACTGCACTGCAAAGAATTCGGCTTGTCGTGTGACGTGTATGATGTGTAAAATTGTGAAAGTCAACAGAACTCTGGTTCTTCGTAAATGATCTTCTGAACAACGTTGTTCTGTTCTCAAGGTAAGATATGTGTATTATATTTGTAGTTTATTTAATTGTGGAATGCAAATTGTAGCTGCTTCAGGACTTAAAGAGGTTGTGATTGTAATTAAGAATTTATGAAGAAAACTTTACTGAAGTTCGCATTAAGTTATAATCAACATTGATATCATAGGATGTTCTGGGTTAAGTTTAAAACGTTAAAAGAACCATAGGACGACATGAGCCCTTATTGCACGCACTGAATGCGGTTGCCACAACCCGTGTTCAAACTGCTTTCGTTGTTGCCCTGTCCCTGTAACGTGCAACCTATAAGCAGTATGATAGAATTCCCAGTTGCTTTTAACTTCTACAATTGTTTCGTATGTTACGTGCATTTTACTTGTAAAGAAAATACGTATCAGAGTCTGCTCAATTTTTGTTGCTTACAGAGGTGTGGTAGTTTTGGTAATTCTACAGAAGAGCTAGACCAAAGGAGGCACCATTTGTTCTTTAAAAGTTACGTACTACGAATAGTATAAAGTACTAAGCTGCACACTATACTTTCCACAGAATAACGAATAACCTAGGACTAGTCATGTGTTGTACGTAATAATGGCACAATGCTGATAAGACATGTAATTTAAATACGGTAGGCCTAGTGAAGTTTGCTCGAGAGATCCAGGTGCAAATTTCTGGACAATGGGCGTTTCAGGGTCAGAACCGCACCACCATGAAAACATTTCTAGCGCCTGTGAAGATAGAGACTGTTGTCGAAGGAGGTCGTATTTTGACGTAATTAATAATCATGTACCCCTGTGACATCCGAACAATTTTCCATCATCTCGTCTCATCTCATCTCATATTTCATCTCCTCTCGTCTCATTTTATCTCCTCTCGTCTCTTATTTCATCTCCTCTCGTCTCTTATTTCATCTCTCATCTCATGTAATATCTCATATTTCATCTCATATCTCATCTCTCGTCTCTTATTTCATCTCATCTCATGTAATATCTCATCTCATATGTCATCTCCTCTCGTCTCTTATTTCGTCTCATCTCATGTAATATCTCATCTCCTCTCGTCTCTTATTTCATCAAATCTCTCATCTCATGTAATATCTCATCTAATATTTCATCTCCTCTCGTCTCTTATTTCATCTCATCTCTCATCTCATCTCATGTAATATCTCATCTCATATCTCATATTTCATCTCCTCTCATCTCTTATTTCATCTCATCTCATGTAATATCTCATCTCATATTTCATCTCCTCTCATCTCATATTTCATCTCCTCTCATCTCATATTTCATCTCCTTTCGTCTCTTATTTTATCTCATCTCATCTCATGTAATATCTCAGCTCATATTTCATCTCCTCTCGTCTCTTATTTCATCTCATCTCTCATCTCATGTAATATCTCATCTAATATTTCCTCTCCTCTCGTCTCTTATTTCATCTCATCTCTCATCTCATCTCATGTAATATCTCATCTCATATCTCATATTTCATCTCCTCTTATCTCTTATTTCATCTCATCTCTCATCTCATCTCATGTAATATCTCATCTCATATTTCATCTCCTCTCATCTCATATTTCATCTCCTCTCATCTCATATTTCATCTCCTTTCGTCTCTTATTTCATCTCATCTCATGTAATATCTCATATTTCATCTCATCTCATATCTCATATTTCCTCTCATCTCATATCTCATATTTCATCTCATCTCTTACCTCGGCTCATCTCATATCTCATCTTATCTCATCTCTTACCTCATCTTTCATCTCCTCTCATATCTCATCCCATCTCATATCTCATCCCATCTCATATCTCATCTAATCTCTCATCTCGTATATTTCATCTCATCTCATCTAATCTCGTCTTTCATCTCCTCTCATGTCATATCTCATCCCGTATTTCATCTCATCTCATCTAGTCTCGTCTTTCATCTCCTCTCATGTCATATCTCATCCCGTATTTCATCTCATCTCATCTAGTCTCGTCTTTCATCTCCTCTCATGTCATATCTCATCCCATATTTCATATCATCTCATATCATCTCATCTGGGGTGTAGCGTAGACCAGCCTCCAATGGCGCACCCTGGACAATGACTTTTTCGATAGTTTAGTCTACACAACTGGCTTCATATGAGTGAATGATGAAAGTTTAGTACCTGCCATTAGAAAAAAAAAATCATGTTTTGCATTTAAATGGCGGTACTTTCGCTCGTGATGTCTGATGTTGAAAATATGTCTGCGATACAACCATTCATTACTACGTACAACAGGTGAATAGTGCCAAGTTATTCTGTGAAAAGTATTGGGTGTCGGAAAGTAAAATCACGTGCTTAGTACTGCATACTAATTATTCGTAGTAGGCAATTGTTGAAGAAAAAATTCTCTCCATTGGTCTAATTCTTCTGTAGAAGTACCTAGACTCGCTCCTTAGATTAATATTGAACAACTAAGTGCATTTTTAAAACCAAATTTTCCTGAGGTTATATCCCAGAAATCGAAATATAAACACCCCGATCTCCACTGTCTTCTAGGGTTTACATACACAGTGAAACAGTTAATATATCTATGGACTCTAATATGTGGCCCGGAAACGCATGTGTTCGTCGTCTTTTATTTCCTTGCCCAGTGGAATCAAAAGGGAAGGCCTAGGCCTAAGCCCCGCAACTACTTCCGGACTTAATAGTTGTAATAATGTTAAAGTAATCAATTGGAATGTTCAATCAGCTAACAATAAGTTGAAGTGAGTTCTGTGAGTGTAGGGCATTATTCGAATATTGTTTTAACTAGATGATTATTGAATAAATATAAAACGAACACATTTGTTTTGTTTAAGAGTGATTCATTCGTGAATTACGAATTATTCGTCAATCGCAAATGAAAATATTATTCGTAATTCATTACTTTCAATCGTTGTCAGTGACGAATAAATTTGAGATTTTAATGTTAATTTCGTACAGTTACTTTGCATTGGCAACTGCAAATAATTAAATAATTGTACGAAAAAAGGATTTCTAGTAATTCTATTGCTCCTAATGGTTATCACTGAATGAATATCATCTTCGTCAAAGCATTTTTGCGAGATATTAATTGTCGAAGGCTGTATACTTCAGATACAGTCGCAGATTTATTGCTTGCTTTCTCAACCTCGCTGCGTTCACTTTCCTCCCCTCCCTCACCCCACCGTCGAACCCAGTACTGTATCTATCTGTCTCCAAGCAGTCTTTGGAGTATCGATGTTGTGTTCTGCACTACCTGGCAGGTAACGACTGTGCGTGCGTCAAATGCCGCGTTTTTGTCAGAAGTACCAGAGCTCAAATCTTCCACCCAGGTGGCCCGGCTTCGATCCCCGGCCAGGTTGTGATGGAATCTGTGATGGACAAAGACGTTGCAGAGGGGTTTTGTCGGGGTACTCCCTTTTTCCTACATCATTCCACCAACACTGCCCACCTCCACCATTTCATCTGTCATCTGCACTAATAAAAATAAGATGGGGTGAAATCTTGGGGGTAGTACGGGTTTCCGATGTTGATATAGGTAGTGCGGATGAGCAGGAATTGAAAATAACAGATTTTTCCACTGCTACTATTTATTAATGATCTTACTAATAAACCATGTATAATTTTTATACAAGACCTGTGCAGAGTTGGGAGAGAATACGTTACTAACAAACTAGCCTATGCATAGGATATGGATTTATAAGTAGTGTGTAACTGTACATGAGAAATGTTTTTCTGTAGTTATACACACGAAACCTTCTCTTTTAAACGTTGTATACGGAGAAATAAAATGGCCGCCTCTCTAACAGCTGTTCGTATCGATTGTCATTTTATGAGGATGATTTTCTTGTAACCAAGGACAACGAAAGAAAGATCTCAGAATAAACATAGTATTGCCACAGTCTAGTATATTTATACATTCACGAAGCTTGAGTTGTTGAAGGTACTAGGAACAATAGACTGTGCCGGTACTATTTCGCATTGTTTATAATGAGACGATAGTAGCGATCCTAGTGGTTAGCAACTATTTATGGATGCGTATATCCTACGTATTGAGCTTCGTGACTGTATATACTAGACTGTGGTATTGCTATAGCGTGGTAAACTATCAAGTCCAGTTGTACTATCGATACTTAGCGCGGCATACTAGTGCACATTATCGGATGCAATAAAGAGACTCAGTTATTCTGTTATCTTTCGTAATGAAATAATAACGAAACTATGAACTAGTTCTATAAGAGTTTTATTGTTATACATGACGTATAGTGATTATTAGCCAGGAATTTACATACGACTTAAAAACGAGCTATTCACTGTATAAATATAAGGTAGTTAAACGTCTGTATAAGAGTTTTTATTGGTGAGACGGTAAATGTTTAGAGGATTAGATACCGAACATACTTTACAAAATAGATAACTCATTTTTAGTTATAACTTTTATATAAAAATAAACAAATATTACAAATTAAACCTAGTCTACCTCTAGCTACCGATTTACATTGCAGTAGTCCCGCGCCGTAGCGTCGTGGTCTAGGATATCATGTCTGGACTCGCGTTATGGAATAAACGCTGATTCGAGTCTTAATTTTCTCATGAAATTTCGGTCAGTGGCCAATCAACATCGTGATGAATTTTGAGAGCTACGATAGGTGGCGAAATCTGGTTTCAAAAACCAGCTATAGAGTCTTGGGGATCATAGTGCTGACCACACGTTACTCCGTACTGGATGGATGATCGTTCACCTCTGCTGAGTCATTTGGACTTGAGCAGAGCAGTCGGCTGGTCGGCCCTTCATGGGCTATCGCACCGTGATACACATATTGCACATGTCTCAGAATAGGTGAACGACTTACTTACGTACTAGCTTTTAAGGAACTCGGAGGTTCATTGCCGCCCTCACATAAGCCCGCCATTGCTCCCTATCCTGAACAAGATTAATCCATTCTCTATCATCATATCCCATCTCCATTAAATCCATTTTAATATTATCCTCCCATCTACGTCTCGGGCTCCCTAAAGGTCTTTTCCCCTCCGGCCTCCCAAGTAACACTCTATATGCATTTCTGGATTCGCCCATACGTACTACATGCCCTGCCCATCTCAAACGTCTGGATTAAATGTTCCTAATTATGTCAGGTGAAGAATACAATGCGTGCAGTTCTGTGTTGTGTAACTACTCCATTCTCCTGTAACTTCATCCCTCTTAGCCCCAAATATTTTCCTAAGAACCTTATTCTCAAACACCCTTAACTTATGTTCCTGTCTCAAAGTGAGAGTCCAAGTTTCACAACCGTAAAGAACAACTGGTAATATAACTGTTTTATAAATTCTAACTTTCAGATTTTTTGACAGCAGACTGGATGATAAAAGCTTCTCAACCGAATAATAACAGGCATTTCCCACATTCATTCTGTGTTTAATTTCCTCCCGAGTATCATTTATACTTGTTACTGTTGCTTCAAGATATTTGAACTTCTCCACCTCTTCAAAAGATAAATTTACGATTTTTATATTTCCATTTCGTACAATATTCTTGTCACGAGACATAATCATATACTTAGTCTTTTCGGGATTTACTTCCAAACCTATCTCTTGCTTCCAATAAAATTCCCGTTTTTTCCCAAATCGTTTGTGGATTTTCTTCTAATATATAGGTGAACGACATCCAACCAAAAAGGAGGTATTGTGTGGCCATCAGTATGATCCCCACATTCGTTGTAGCTGGTTTTCGAAACAGGATTTCGCTACCTATCTTAGCCTTCTCCGTCAAATTCATAAGAAAAATCGTTCCCCATTAGGACTCGAACCAGCGCGCATTATGTACCTCGAACTCTAGGCATGTTGTCTTATAAACGACGCTATGACGTGGGGCAATCTTAACTACTACTGCAACATATACAAATGAAAAATGTAGAAATACAGGGACATCATTTTATTTTTACTTCAATTCTTATTGTACCTGAGTTTTTGAATGTACTTCACTCCCACTCCTTCTAGTAGCAAACTTCCACACACAACCAAAGTCGCATGTAGTCAAAATCGTCTTACGGTCATAGTAAGCAGTGCAGAGTGAGTATAGTATGTTCCAGAAATATGATCACATTTTTCAGTGAAGAAAGGGCATTCATTCACTACAGAATCATACAGGGACATCATTTTATTTTTACTTCAATTTTTATTGTACCTAAGTTTTTGAATGTATTTCACTCCCACCCCCTCTACTAGTAAACTTCCAACCGTTCTCCAAACATAACGAGGCCGCGTATGCAGTACTGAGTTACTGAGTATAGTACGTTCCAGGAATATGTTCGCGTTTTCCAGTGACGAAACAGCTTTCAATATTGAATCATATTTTCGCACAGGTACTGTCGTCCGTTTGCCTACGTCGCATCCCTGTGTCCCCCACCAGCTTCTGTTCGCCCCTCTGTGAAGTCTAGTAGCTGGGCTGTCTTAGCTCTTTTCTGAAAACATTAATTTCTGTTAGGAATTGGACGTCTACGTAATATTATATCAACTGTTTAAAATAACTTAAATAAAAGGGCCTCAATAAATAATTGTCACGTGATTTCCCCCCTCTCTACGACCGTGCGACAAAACCACTTGAACGGACAGTAGATAGCATTTATGGATAATTTTATCTTTTTGGATCAGGCAGAAGTGAAGATTAAATTTACAGTACGTAAGGTACTCTTTTATAGAGTAGGTATAGAATTATTTCAAGATGAGTTACTCGTACGAAGGACGAAACTGGTAATTGGAATTGGGTACGATAGTCTATAGTGTGATAATATGCACAAAAGAACTGAAGCCTGTATCGAAATGAACAGCCACCATTTTCAAAAATGTGTTTAAATATCCATATTATGATTATTTTTCAATTTAATGTCTTTCTCTATATTGTACGCTAATGTGCTGTAACAGTACAATATGCACTACATAATTAATACGTCCGAGTGGATAGCTCAGTTCGTGAGTAAAAACACACATTGTTAATACTAACTGTATTTTGATTAAACAAAAACCTAATGAAAATTATCAAACTGAAAATTGCGATATTTCCTAGTTTACATAAATGGATGAACTACTTTTCTTCCCTCCTATACCTAGTAAAGTGATTTGTATTTTACGCCAGTATCATCGAAATCCAGTCTTAGAAGGGGGAGCAAGCGGAGTTTCCGGTTGTAGACCTTCAATCGAAAGGTATAGCCAGGTTAATATTAAAAATATTAGTGAAAATAAAATGATGTCCCTGTATTTTCGCACAGGTACTGTGCGTTCGTTTAGTTAACGTTGCATCTCTGTTTCCCCCACCCGTTTCTGCTGGCCCCTCTGTAATGGTTAGTGATTGGGCTGTCTTAGCTCTTTTCTGAAAACATTTGCTGTTAGGAATTGGACTTCTACGTAATATTATACAACTGTTTAAAATAATTTAAATAAAAGGGCCTCGTAAAGTAAGTAATTGTCACGTGATTTCCCCCCCTTTCTAAGATCTTCCTACCTAACCACATGGACGGACATTAGATAGCATATCTGAGTAAATTTATCTATGTGGATCGGGCAGAAGTGAAGATTGAATTGACAGTACGTAAAGTACACTGTTATAGAGTAGGTACAGTTCAGAATTATTTCAACAGGCGTACGATTTTAGCTCACTCATGTCGCCTGACTTGAGTGTGTTGCATTATTTCTTTGGAGTTACTGTGAAAAAGTTGTATTTGCTAAACATCCTACAACAATAGAAGAATTAAACAATTATATTCAAGAAACCATACATTCAATTTCAGAAGTTATGCTAGAAAACGTTTTTGATAATATGCACAAAAGAACTGAAGCCCGTATCGAAATGAACTACCACCATTTTCAATAATTTGTTTAAATGTCCATATTTTGATTACCTTTTAAATTTAAATGCACTGTAAATATTCTATGCTGTAGACAGTATACTATACATTGCATAACAAATACGTCCGCTTGGATAGTTCAGTTAGTGAGTAAAAACACATACTGTTAATACTGTACTGTATTTTGAATAAATAAAATACCTGACGAAAATGATCAAACTCAAAACGTAACATTTCCTAGTTTACTTTCCTTCCCTCCTATAGTCTACCTAGTAAAGTTATTTGTATTGTATTTTACACTAGTATCGTCAAACGTCGATCGTAGAAGGGTGTAGCAAACAGTGTTTCCGGTTCTCAATCGTTAATGCAAAGGTATAGTCAGGTTAATATTGGAAATGTTAGTAAAAAGAAAATGATGTCCCTGTACATGTAAGTACTAAGTCTTACTATTGTTGCTACTTCTACGTACTTGTTACAATCGCCAGTCACCGCATATCTTTCTGTTGTATATTTTACAAGATGTCGACTTCTCTTACCACTGACAGACGGCGGTGGTTTCCCTGTAATATAAGTAGTAGTATTTATGTGAATATTATATTTTAAAGTTTGCGGAAATTTTACGGCGAAGTCAGGTGTGTAATTTTTGCGATTCTAATCAGCTACTCCGTCATTGTGGGAAAATATCTTCCGTTATTGTGTTGTAGGAAACACATTTTTATTGGAGATTGTTTAGAGATGCCCTAGACTACGTTATCTTTAATCTAGACAGTTATTGCAATGTTTAAGGGCCGTATTCATAAACGAGACTTTGGATGAAGACTTCCTAAAGTCGACTTTCGTAGTAAAGTTTAACTTTGTTAAAAATCCTATTCATAGACAATACTTCGAGTTTGACTTTAGTAAGTCGAGATTTGACGATCTGGTTCTTATGTTGGCAATCACAACCACGACCTTCTAAACGAATTAAATTAATGTATAGTTGAAATAGAGTAGGCATAGTCACAAACACTGCCATATTTTGAGTCACAAATCAATGAAACAATTGAATATCTGTTCACGTTACTCGGTTGTTAGCCATTCTTGCAGTTTTATATAAGAACAATAATTATTTCATTGTAAAATAATTCTGAAAACATGGAGGATAAGAAGATACCACCAATGATAGACTACGAAAGAGGCATATATCCTACTGAAAGTGGGCAGACTTATTCCTTACAAATCTGCAGAAACTTAGGCCTATACAATGCTTATTAATTAATTACATATCCAACTGTATAACCTATTTTCTATAGAATTAAATACTGAGCCCTAAAACCTTACCTGTAGCGTAAAATCAAATACCTTACTATAATAATACCGGACAGCTGTATACTAGCAGCATTGACGTGAGTGCGAAATATCGAGGACCTGACATCTAGCGGAGCGGGATGGAATTACGTCCACATATACAAATATTAACATAGCGGGATTCGGACTATTGTTTAAAATGTGAGTTACTAATGTGGAGTAATATATGAAACACTTAAGAAATGTTGATTAATATTTAATGTAAAATTATTATCTTATATCAAAGCTGCATATTATGAGAAATATTGCATACTTCAAATTACTTTCCGTAATTAATTGTTACATATTTTTTCTTTGGTTTAGTGAGACAAAATCAATTCTGATATTAGGAATGAATTTACAGTAATGCTTTATATACGCATTGCTGACCACTGCAAAAATAAAATTGATAGTAATCTGATGCTTGTAATAATTAGTAAAGGCATGTGGACAACAAAAAACTTAATTTGATAAAACCTTAAAATTTCCGATATATTTTAACTTCTATTTATTTATTAGATCTAGATAAAAAAGCCAATTTGTATTTTTCTATTAACACAAAAGACGAAGGAATTAGGCCTACTGAAGAATGTTGTTGACTTACGTTTTATGATCTGTCGGAAATCGAAAGTACGATTTGGAGCAATTTGTAATGCTGTAATTTTGTAGCAATTATAAACAGCACATAATATACACTCTGACATTTTAACACAGCACTAATTAATAAAACTATTAACTAGCCCAGCAACAATATATATTGCAGTTGATTACGGTTTGTTTCACGAGTATCACCACACCGGCCGCCTAGGTAGCAGCACCAGCGTCGTTCGCACGTAAAATTGCTAGCTATCCGGTATTATTATAGTAAGGTATTTGGTAAAATTGCAATGAAATAAGTTGAATTATTGGTGGAACAGATTATTATTATTATTATTATTATTATTATTATTATTATTGTTATTATTGTTATTATTATTATCATCATCATCAGTGCTTTTTTTCGTGGCGGAACGCCGTTCCGACACCTTTTTTGTTGCGTTTTTCATCATGAAACCGAGAAGTGCGTTAATAATTATTTTGCTAATATAATTTTTCTTTGAATTTCGCTTAGACTTTCAAGTGGTAAAGTTGAACGAAAAGGAGGTTAAAAACAAGAGGGAAGTCCTCTTGGTTAAAAACGACAAAATCTCGTGCACTGGACAGTAATCATCTCCCCGACCGCTATACGTATATTCTACACAGAGTTACACCACCTTTTTCTCCAGAAGAAAAGCACTGATTATTATTATTATTATTATTATTATTATTATTATTATTATTATTATTATTATTATTATTATTATTGCATGTTAAAACATGACGAAGATATCTAATACTGTCTGTTTACCAAATCTGTATCTTGATTTGAAATCATTATCCTTATAAAACTCAATGTAGTTTTGTGCATATTATCTAATAATCTCCCGGATGTCGTTAATATTCTCGGCAAATTCAACAATTCACCAAATATCAGCAATTTTCCTTATGTCCACGAACGAAAGTCAGTCAAAGTCTAGATTTTCGGCGACTTCGAAATAAAGTCACGATTGAAGTTTAACTTTCCTCAAAGTGTCTACTGTGAATGGCTACTTTGTACTTTCCAAGTCAACTTTGGTCCAAAGTCTCGTTTATGAATACGACCCTAAGTTCAAGGGCAAAGTCTGCAGGGCTCATACTGATACTTGGCAATCCTGAGTTTTCATACACTTTGAAATATTTATCTTGCATTTACTCAGAACTAACTTTTGATAGTTACAATATTATTTTAAAGGTGTGATATATACAGTAAATTATTATTGAAATTATAGTACAAGTGCAGTCATATATATTTGGATACTTACATTTAAACACATGTAATCAGCGAAATGTTGAAAAGCGGAAGTCATCCGATCCTGTGTAGACCACACTATTCTTTGCTGTTTCACTGCCGTGGAACTATACATAAAGATTGTAGATTCACGGAAATTCTTCAAGTAAAATTGCTGCCAGTGCAATGCTATACTTTTCAGATTCGCATTTAGATTTCCATTACTCTCTGTACTGGCTTCCTCTTCCGATAAAGGCTTGTAATTATACTCGTACGTTTGACAAATGAACGTTTAAAGTTACGAAGTAATAAAAATGCCATTAATGTTATCGCAATGTTATCACTGAGTGGATGAAATGAAGTGAATTTCAGTTGCATTCATGAGTGAAATTATTCGAAACAATGACTTCCAAAACTGACTATAAAATTTGTTTTCTGTTTGCTATTATTCCAGTTTTAAATTGATGTTTAAAACACTAAGAGGGTAAAGGCTGCTTGATCTCATAAGCGATCTCATTGCGTGAGGTGAGCCCATGTTCACAAAGAAATTAATCTAATCGATGCTCGGTAGTTCGTCCGAACTGTACAGTACAGGACTTGCAAACGGCCAGGATGAATCTATGCAATTGTCGCTGTTACTCATTTAGATAACGTTCAGAAGAGTTTCGTATAATAATTATTAATGTTAATGACTAAAACTTGACAGTGATTGATTGAAATTCAATGAACAATTACGTTATCTCTCATATTAAGGTATATTGCAATAAGTTGTTACAAGATGTTATTAACAGCTTTTCTCAGTTATCTCCGTGCAGGGAATATACTCAGAAAACTTAATATTTTGTCATTGATTACGTGCCAGGATACTTTATTTTGATATTGAAAAATAAGATATTTTTACAGTTCAGTACCTAACACACTAAATGTGCTAAGTACCAAAAACAACTCTTTGAGATATTGATGAAAAACATACTGCGAAATGCATGTTGAGGTACCTACAACGCCGCATTTTGGCGCACGAATGAGTCACTTACAGTTGAGCTACGACAAAGACAATTTAGTATGATATTCTCATATGGATGTTCCTACCTTAGATTGAACAAAATTACATTTGAAAAATTAGCACTTAACACATTTAGAAAGTTAGGTCTTCATTTCATTAGGTGGTCTTCAATAGATAACTAGTTTATTTTGTTGTCTGTCAGTTTCTATCTCAGTATATTCCTATTTTAATATTACATTTATATTTGCCTAGGAATAACGAATGAGATTCAAGATCCTCGTCTGCGCTTGGGCATGGGTTCGAATCAGTTCGGGGTGATTATCTGCTTTCTTCTTCAGACGTTTTCTCCAGTTGTAAGACAAATGTCGGCTAATCTTATTTCGTATTCTCAAACACGCCTCGTCGATTGTAATTTAGCTATTGCCAATTTTATCGATACTCGATAACCGAGTAGTTGATCGAGTGTCCTTAAATAATAGATGAAATAAATAAATACATACATACATACGTGTTCTGCCCAGGGGCAGTTCTTTCACTGCAAACTCAGCATTCTCAAATCTTTCCTATTTTCTGCCTTCCTCTTAGTCTCCCCATATGATCCATATATCTTAATGTCGTCTATCATCTGATATCTTCTTCTGCTCAGAACTCTTCTCCCGTTCACCATTCCTTCCAGTGCATCCTTCAGTAGGCAGTTTCTTTTCAGCCAGTGACCCAACAAATTCCTTTTTCTCTTTGTGATCAGTTTCAGCATCATTCTTTCTTCACCTACTCTTTCCAACACAACTTCATTTTTTATTCTGTCTGTCCACTTCGCACGTTCCATTCTTCTCCATATACATATTTCAAATGTTTCTATTCTTTTCTCTTCAGTTCGTCGTAATGTCCATGTTTCTCCTCCATACAATGCCACACAAAGCACTTCACTAGTCTCTTCTTCAGTTATTTTTCCAGAGGTCCACAGAAGATGCTCGTTTTTCTATTAAAAACTTCCTTGGCCATTGCTGTCCTACTTTTGACTTCCTGGCTGCAGCTCATGTTACTGATTATAGTACAGCCCAAGTTTGACCGAGATAAATTAAATGCTTAAATAGCTGAAAATAAGGATTTAATTTACCTCTGTCAAACTTAAACACACACAATCACAGACAAAGATTGCTTTGGCAGTAGTGTTTGTGTATGTGTGTGAGGATACGATAATTCAGAAAATAATTAAATTGCTTGTAACTTGGACTTCAAATCCTTCCTTCACTATACAGGGTGTTTCAAAAATACGGGGCATAATTTCAGGTATGTATTTCCCACATGTAGACAATCAAAATAGTTCATTACAACATGTGTCCGGAAATGCTTCATTTCCGAGTTATGGCCTTCACAACATTGAAATTCACCGGAACGTTTTTCTTTCCGCAGGTCGTTGTCATTACAGAAGATGTTCAAAATGTCCACCTCCTGCTTGAATACAGACCTCACATCGATGTCTCATTGACCTGCGAACACGATCCCAAACTCCAGGAGTATTGCGTATGTCCTCAGAACATGCCACAATTCGATTCCGAAGGTATTCCAAATCAGGCACCGGAGACGAATAAACCAATGATTTTAAATGGCCCCACAAGTAGAAATCGAGAGGGTTCAGATCAAGTGAGCGTGGAGGCCAAGCAATTGGGCCACCTCTACCTATCCATCGATCAGGAAACCTTCGATCCAAGTACCGGCGAGCCGTACGACTGAAGTGTGCAGGTGATGAGATGGAACAGTTGCACGTGGGTTTTCATACGCCCATACATGCTGATTGTGGAAATTTGTTATGCCATCTCGTGTGAACTATGCTTCATCTGTAAATAATACTAAGGCAGGAAAGTTCGGATTTACACCACACTGCTGCAAGAACCACTGACAGAACCTAACTCGCGCAGGGTAATCTGCTGGTGACAAGGCCTGTACCGTACACGTTGCAAATGATAAGGATACAATTGATACTCTTTCAACAGTCTCCAGTCAGTCGTATGAGGAACATTGACTTGCAACGCTACCCTTCGTGTGCTGATAGGAGGAGTCATGTTCACAGCCTCCAGAATCTCCTCCTGTACTTCTGGAGTTGTAGATCTTGGTCGTCCCCTTCCCAACCCAGGAGAGTTAAATTTTCCATACTCGCACAGACGATAATGGAGACGTACAAATGTCTTCCGATCTGGACATTGTCGCTGTGGGTACCTCTCCTGGTACAAACGACGAGCCAGCGCAGCATTGCCGTCCACCTTACCGTACATGAAGTGTATCTCTGCCAGCTCTTGATTTGAATACATGTCGCACAGCCTAACGCCTACACAACACTGAATGTAACCTCGCCTCGGAATGAACTGTCAGAGTGCCCTCTTAATGTCTCCTTTGACGGCAACGACCTGCGGAAAGAAAAACGTTCCGGTGAATTTCAATGTTGTGAAGGCCATAACTCGGAAATAAAGCATTTTCGGACACATGTTGTAATTAACTATTTTGATTGTCTGAAATTATGCCCCGTATTTTTGAAACACCCTGTTTTTGAATGTCTATATCTCTAATCTACCTTTGGTAAACATGCAGTTTCTGCAGAGAAAGTTACATAACACGGAACTGCACACATTTTATTCATCTAATGTTATTAACCAGACTGTTGACATGGACAGGGTACATAGCACGTATGGATGAATTCGGAAATGCATATAGAATGCTAGTTGGAAGACCTGAGGGAAAAATACTTTTGGGGAGGCCGAGACGTAGATGGAAGGATAATATTGAAATGGATTTGAGGGAGGTGGGATATGATGATAGAGAGTGGATTAATCTTGCTCAGGATAGGACCGATGGCGGGCTTATATGAGGGCAACACTGGAGTGTAATAAAATTGGTTCCCACAATTAGCCGTGTGGGTAAACTTCCTTATTTATTAAATAAGTATTTCTCTTTGAAACTCGTTATTTTATATGGACAGTTATACTACATATTGATGAGCGAAATAAGGAAATAATGGAGCAAAAACCCTGGATGTATTTAGAATAATTTTAACAAATTAGTATTTGCAACTACTTTAGAGCAACATGCAGCAAATTATATTTAATTATAATAATTTCTGTACACTGATGCCTCTGTAAATGCGGAACAAATTTATTTCAATATCGTAGTTTGAACATACCATAACTGTAGCTACAGTGTATAAGACAAGTTGCAGATCTAGTTACGGAAAAGTGCGAATAAATAGAGTACCTTCCGTCAAATTTATTGCGATGTTATTGGTGTAGGTTGTGCACTCTTAAAAACTTGTATGTTCTTTACACAATTCCGTAGAAACACGAAAAAACCTTCTTTCAATATTAATAGAAAAACAATCGTGTTATTTACATTTGCAATACAAAAAATATAAGAAAAGACTATCATACAAAAATGATATTCGTTGCATGATATTAAGTGCTTATAACAGAATTTAAGAAATAGAAATATTCCACTGCGTTTGGTTTTTCTGTAGAGCGTTCAAAGTTAAAGAAAGTACCATTGACTTAGGCGTCTTCTTAGCGGGTATGTCCCCTCCTTGCAATGTAAGTGTAATGTAATTACAAGCAATACAAAGCGCTTTTATGTAAAGCAATGCTTAGTTAATGTATTTGGATTTACTTCTGTTATTTTATTTACGTTAGAAAATAGGTAAATAATTTACGTTAGTTATATTACAAAGAGGAGGATGTCGGCTAAGGTGACGCCTATACTCAATGGTATTTTCTAAACTCGAACGTCTATAACTTTTCTCCAGTCTTATTACCAAAGCTCGGAACTTGGGGACTTGTGTTTCATGTGCATGAGTAAGGTTACAGGTACAACGTACACACAGCTCACGCTGCAAGTGCTCAGGGACAGTCGTATGCACTAAGAAAGTGGTCACATCGAATGAGAGGAAGACGGACGAGGAAACTGTGGCATGTCGAAGACAATGACATTCAGAGAATTACAGATAAACGGTCTGTTTGAGGAATTAGAAAATACGTGTCATTCGAATGGATATTATAAAAATTTGAAAATACATTTTTTAAATTTTAGGTACAGAATTTCGTGGAGGAATTCGAAGGAGATACATTATTTTCTTCGAGTGGAGAGTTTATATTTTGTAAGTTGTGCCACACAAAACCTAGAGGCTGGAAACCGGCATTCATTGATAGACATTGCAGTCCCTTAAATTGGTGGAAGATTTGTCCATATCCATGGATCAAGTAGCAGAGGAACCTACCGTAGAACAAATTGAAAACTATTTTTGAGAAAAATTTAGGATATACTTATCTTTCTCACATACGAGATCAGCTAGCAATTGCTGAAAATCAAACAGAAAACAGTGACCGTGAAAACATTCAGTATTTTAAGTTTGCGCCCGTCACTTCATGTGACTTGGAAATAAGTTTTTCTCGTTTCATATCAGCGAAGAAGTTATGGATCCGAAAACCTTCGAATGTACGTAGTCATACACTGTAATAAAATGTACATAGCAGAACAGTAAATTTGATATATTTCTCATGTTTTTTTATTATATATGCTATAATATTACGTGTTTCAACCTACCATAATACTATCAATATGTTGTTCCAGTCAGAAACCACCTTTATAGCAGACCTGACAGTACCTCCGTGCTGGAAGCGGGAGTTTGTTGACATTGAAGTCCGATCGCTTAGCCACGTGCAAAGACACAAGTCCCCAAGTTCCGAGCTTTGCTTATTACACTTACGAAATTTTTAATGTAAAATGTTGTAATGGTGGTTATATTACATTTATAAGTCAAAGAACTTAACATATATAAATGTGGTGTGTTAATGTTTTTTGTGGATGAAGCTTACATAATTTATTTAGTTCTTTAATTTAAAGTTAAGTTATAAGAACTAGAATAAAACTGACGTTATTCATCTATAAAAGCTACAAAAGGTCGTGCTTATGACGCGCACAATAGTATTTTCCGACGATAGTGTGTTTTCTTGTCGTTACAGCAAACGACCGTCACTATTGAAAGTTGATTTTACTGAATTCAGAGTTGCCAACCTAGATAAGTATGTTGCAATATTACAAATAGCTGCTCTATTGTAATAAAAACCACTGTCTTGTATGTGTGTTACAATGCATATAAAATTCATACTCGAAAGACAGCGTTAATTAAAATATTGTACATTATATGAAACAAATCACTGCATTTGAAATGTACTGAACTTTATTTAAACAATTCAAACTTCATTTAAGGGGTTAGGTATAGCTTACAGCAGTAAAAGTTTTGGAAATATTCAACATTTTTTCCTCCTTCACTGTATCTTGTACAATAATGAAAATTGGTATATGTAAAACACGGTCCTTCTGCAGTATGAAAAAAATATTTTCACGATTTTTCAAAATTCAAGATGGTGGCAGTTCACTGTGCAGTGATGAAGCGTTTCCTTCATAACTCATAAAATTGTTAACTTTTTCATGTTCTGTCACTTCTATTTTATTGCTGAAACTCATGTTTTACAATATAATGCTCTTTCAAATACATTTCTTAATAAATAATATTTTTTTTTTTTTGTGTTATAAGAAAATAATTACTGAGATCTGACCATTTTTTAAAATGAATTAATTTTTTATCAGACAATCTATCAAAGGTAGAGAAGTGATTTTCAATCATACTGTAAATGTGATATGCATTAATACACACAAAAATTTTCATCAAATAATGTTGCATATTTTTGGAGTTACGAGGGAAACGCTTCATAACTGCACAGTGAACTGCCACCATTTTGAATTTTTGAAAAAAAAAAAAATTAAATCGTAAAATTATTTTTTTTTAATATAGCAAAAGGACAGTGTTTTACACATACCAATTTTAATTGTTGTACAAGATATAGTAATGGAGAAAAAAAATGTTGAATATTTCCAAAATTTTACTGCTGTAAGCTGTACGTAACCCTTTAACAACAAAAAAAAAATATAATAATAAAAATATTCCAATTGAACACGAAATGTTACAAGTAGACTATCTGAATCGTTTTTACTCTTCAAATTGAAGTTGATGGTGAAATTTGTACGTTGGCCAGACTGCTAAAATAAATCAGCTGTTCATAGTGTAACGTACATAGGCCTACTGTATATTAAGACTTTTAAAAATATTATTTACAAAATATGCTATTGTGCAAAAATACTGTGTAAGACCCTGTACTCGCTCTGCTAGTTTTCAAACTTTTCACCGATTTCGTAAAAGCACTTGCCAAACTTGTATCGTAATATACTATTATGAATTGCATATTTAACAAGTTTTTATAAACTTTAAAATACCGTACTTAATTATCTGTACATCACGTTGCCATGGATATTATAGCACTATATTTTGTATATCCCGTCCTTTTCTCCAGTAAAGATTCTGAGTTATACATACTAGGTTCAAAAAGTTCCCGGAATTTGCTAGTATCATAGAAACAACGTACCTTAAACACTATTCTACAGCATTCCCTTCAAAATAGTTGCCTTCCGCAACAACACACTTTTGCCAACGCGTGTAGAGTTCCTGGAAGCAGGCCTGGAAGCCATTTTGTGAAACCCGTCTTAGTGCTCTCGTTGCGTTTGCGATAACCTCTTCATCATTGAATCTCCGTCCTTTCAGATGACTTTTCAGACGGGGAAACAGAAAGTAATCAGGTGGTGAGAGATCAGGAGAGTATGGTGGGTGATCCAAAGCAGTTATGTTGTGCCTGGCAAGAAAATTCTTTACAATAATTGCGCGATGAGCAGGTGCATTGTCATGCGTAAGGAACCAGTTGTTTTCTACCCACTTTTCTGGACGTTTTCTTCTCACTGCGTCCCGGAGGCGACGGAGGATTTCTACGTACAATTCTTTCGTTACAGTACGACCTTCTGGAATGAACGCATGGTGGATGAGATCCTGAGAGTCGAAGAAAACTTCCAACATAACTTTGCCTTAGGAAGTGTCCCTAGGAAATTTTTGCTTAAGAGGAGATGTTTTCGATTTCCACTCAGATGACTGTCGCTTAGGGACTGGGTCGTACAAGTAGCACCAAGTTTCATCACCAGCAATAATTTTGTTTAAGAAATCACCATCTTCATCAGCAATACTGATCATGTCCCCAGCAAGAGTCATTCTTGTTTCTTTCTGTTCTGCTGACATTTTCGGAACTAACTTCTGAGACACGTAATGCATGTTGAGATGCTTGTGAAGAACATTGTGTACACTTCCGACTGATATTCCGACCTCTGCTGCTATCTCTTTTATGGTTTTACGTTGGTCGTCCCTCACAACATTACGCACACGCTGAGCGATTGCTTCATTTGTTGCAGTTGTTGGTCGGCCGCTGCGTACATATCGCGGCCACCAGAAAAGCGTTTATGCCAGGCATACACTGGAGTTTTTTTCATTACTGCTTCGCCATATGCTTCTTCCAACAATCTTAATGTCTCTGCAGGTGTTGTGTGTAACAAAACACAGAACTTGATGTTTGTACGTTGCTCTGTGGACATAATTACAAAATGCGACGAACAAACAAAACACTATGATAAACAATTGCCTACAACTCAAAACCAACAATCGCCATTATCAACAAACTTTAAGGAAATGACATCATGAATGTTACCAACAAAACAAATGTATAATATTCCTTGTTATATATTAATACGAAAAATGACAGTAAAATTCCGGGAACTTTTTGAACCTAGTATATAAATGTCTAAAAGCTAATTTAACAAATTGTATTTAATTTCATTCCACTCAAACTATTTCAGTGCAGTGCAATGGATTTCGATGAAAGCTAATTGTATTAGTAACTCAAACAATATGACTCAGACCTAGCTGCTGTATGTCCGTCAGTTGTTGGTTGTCTTCTGCACGCCATGATGGTGCGCGTCGAGGCAGACTCGAGGCACTGACCTCAGGCAAGTATCTGCTGGACAGGTTGTCGTTTGAACTCGGACCTGCGTGTCCAGTATCGAGATAACGCATGTTTGCTACGCAACAGAACGCACCCCTTCGCCGCTGCATCGCCATCAGTCGGATGGGCGTCGATTTCTCCAGCAACAACACGACTGTAGACGCCAAGACGCCGGCCAGCAAGAAGCCGATGATCGGGCCCACCTCCTCCAAGCCCACCCTCGTCCACATGCCTTGCTTCTTCTTCTTCGCAAAATTCCTCGTGTTTTCATTCACGCGTTGTTTGTGTAGTACGCCGTTTGCACGTAGGCCATTGAGACTGAAACAAAATAGCCAGTCTGTAACTGCTAGTTCCTCGTGTAATGTCAGTTTTCATTATTTTATTGACGTTAGGATACGACGATGCTTTTGGATCTGAGGTTAAATGGTTCAAGCACAGACAATTTATTGCGACCAGTGGCTTCCTCTGGAGGAAAACCAATTTATAGACCTTGTGTCGTAGAAGAACTGTTAGTTTTACTACTATTACTGCCGTCACTTTTACTTTTAGTAGCGGTAACAGTAGCAGTAGTAGTAAATGATAGATGGATGGATGGACAGACAGACAGACAGATATACAGACAGACAGACAGACAGACAGACAGACAGATACTTTATTGCTTGGACATAAGTACCTTATGCATAGTAACGTCAATATAAATAAAATCATACAAAATTATTAGCCAAGTTAAAATATTCGTTAATGCTATACAAACTGTGTTCATACAATTTTCTTTCAATTAACGATTTGAATTAATCATAATTTAAATTTTTAGGTAGGCTATTATAAAACTTCAGAGACATATAATAAAAACTGTTTTGTGTAGTCTTGTACCTGCATAAATCAAGTCTTATATCGCTACAACTTCTCGTATGGTGTTCGTGAAAATGCAAGTTCAAAGGGAAATTATCTATATTCATTTTGGTATATAACAAACACTGCAATACATATAGCGATGGAAGAGTGAGAATTTTACAGGATTGAAATAACTGTTTACAATGTTCTTTTGGTCCAACACCACAAATAATTCTCACTGATTTCTTCTGTGATTTAGCGGCGGTAGTAGTTTTTAGTATGTTATTTAACGATGCTGTATCAACTACTAAGTTATTTAGCGTCGATGGATTTGCTGGTGGCGACATGAGGTCGAAGATCCGCCATAGTTTACCTGACATTTGCCTTACGGTTAGGGAAAACCTCGGAAAAAACGCAACCAGGTAATCAGCCCAAGCAGGAATCGAACCTGCACCCGAGCGCAGTTCCGGATCAGAAAACATGCGCCACCGCCGTCTGAGCTACGCTGGTGCCCACTTTGTTGAAGTTAGTTACAGGGTTTAAGCTAGAAAATAAATAACTGTCGCAAAAATGCACAAATAAAAATTATATTTGTGCAAATGGCGGAAAGCTTGTGCAACTAAGGTTTGCAGAAAAAAAATGTAATTTCTTTCTTGAAGTTTATTACTTTCAACCCATCTTACAACTCATAGTCTAGGCAGGCCTATTTGTAAGTAAATCGTTGCATTTATGTTTAAAATCAATTGCTACTAAATTTACATTCCATTAAGAACTGTACCTTTTATTTTCATGAGTATTCCAAACATTGAGAGCACTTGGGAAATCATATTCTTTATGAGTAGGACCTTCAAGATTTATTGTTAGCAGGGTGCTAGAAAGCGGCTTCTAATTTAAGTTGTTACAGATTACTAAATCCTCGATGACATTTTTACAATATGCAATGGAATTGTTGCAGCATCCTGCATAATTAGATTAGATTAGATTAGATTAGATCTTTATTAGCCGAATAGAATTACAATTAAATCAGTTAGAGGAAACTGTTCACTTCACTTAACATGCATGAATTGTACCAACTCCTTGAAATCCATTCATGAAGAGAAGATCTTATGGTCGTAATTCTGCAAATAAAAATAAATAAATAAATAAATAAATAAATAAATAAATAAATAAATAAATAAATAAATAAATAAATAAATAAATAGATAAATACCGTAAATAGATACATAAATAAATAGATAGATAAATAAATATGTAGATAAATAAATAGATAGATAAATAAATAGATAAATAAAGAGATATATAAATAAATAAATTGATAAATAAATAGATTAGTAGATAGATAAATAAATACATAGATAAATAAAGATAGATAAATAAAGATAGATAAATAGATAAATAAATAAATAGATAGATAAATAAATAGATAAATAGATAGATAAATGGAGAAATAGATAAATAAATAGATAAATAAATAAATAGATAAAGAAATTAATAAATAGATAAATAAATAAATAAAAATAAATAAATGAATAGATAAGTATATAAATAGATAGATAGATAGATAAATAAATAAATAGATAAATAAATAAATAGATAAGCAAATAGATAGATAAATAAATAAATAAGTAAATAAGTAAGTAAATAAATAAGTAAATGAATGAATGAATGAATGAATAAATGAATTAATAAATAAATAAATCTTCGTGAAAATTGCCTGTTTCATTATCATTTAATTTAAATCTACAGATTTTCCAGAAGTAATTAGTTAATACGCATCTCTGATCTCATTTTCTCCATGATCATCATCGCTTCTGAAGTCCAGTGTGGTTGTCGCATTTTTGCACATTTACATTCAAAGTTTAATGCGTATTTAGAAGTCGAATAGCAAGATGCGACAAATGCGACTGTAGCTTAAACCCGGGTGTGATACGAGTTGTGGTTGGGAAGTGTTTCGCTTAACTACTTGTAGTTGTTGGCTGTTTTTGGGCAGTCTTTCTCATAACCTCTTAGTTGCAGTTGAGGCTTGTTACTAACTTCTACAGCCACTTACTTGTAGTTGAAGAGTCCTCGGTACGGGCTGTTCTTCGCGATGGCCATGCCCTGTGGAATGTAGAGGCTGGTCTCGTCTGGCAGAGGCACCACGGTGCAGCTGACTTTGTTCTTGAAGGCCAGGGCTGTCTCCAGAGGGATGAGGTACGCGTACTTGGATCTGCACACCTGCTCCATTCCGTCGAGGACGGAGCGCTCTATCATGTCCCGGTAGGAGTCATGGGGTGTACGGTTGAGGAAATTTCTTGAATTCTGCGGGATGGACACAAGTTATGATTCTATCTTCCTTGCTTGTGAGTTATTTCATAGTTTGTGATCGCTTCCAGTCACAGAAAACTTCCGTATTAAAAAAGTCCACATTTATACTTGTACAGCCAGTGCCACCGTTTCTGGCGTGTGAAATAAGTAATGGGAACGTTGAGAGTGAGTATCTTATCTTTGCCTCAAAATATGGGCAAGAAAGCTGACAACTGTGATTGGCAGATTGCTGACGTCACATCTGTTTAGAAGGTACCACTCTCAGTTGAAGTGGCAACAGATATAACTGACTGGACAGTGTACTCAAGGACACACCCCAGAAACGCGATGTGCGACTGTCTTGCCTTTGACGCAGTGGGCAGATTGCTGACGTGACGTGTTGGTTGGTAGCGTTCTCAGCTGCATTGGCAACAAGTGCTCACTGACTGGCTTTTTACTCAAGGACACGAGCCAGAAACGCTGGCACTAGCTATATTAGCTTTCTCTTACCGAAGATGGCGTCGTTGTTCGATTCTCGGCAGATCCAACTTGATTTCTAATTTTACATGCCTTGACACGGAAATTGGTCGCTGTTCAGAGACTAAGTCCCACTTCGGAATAGCTCGGGAATCATCGTGTACGCTGTGTTTACACGCGCGCGTTTTACATAGAGAGATTCGAAGCCCGGTCTTCGTAACGAGAAGAAAGAGCTCTATCGCTAAGCCATAAAGACTTCATAGGGAATATATCGTTTCGTAACATACAGATACGTCACTGCTACCACTTGATTTCATCCTCGGAGCTCGATGCTAAATATTTCGCCGTGTGAATCTCGTGTTAAATCGAACGACACTTAGACAAATTCAGCTACAGGAGAGCTACCATTTTCCGTGTCAAAGGAAGTACAGTTTTAGAAAAAAGTTTTGCCGCACAGATATTTTGTAAGTCTCAGAAAGGACGCAGTGCGCATGATCAGAGGATGAGCGACCTGGTTCACAAGAGAACGACTAGTTGAGGTAATAAAATTAGTTTTGTTTTGTTGTATGTCTGATCATGCGCACTGCCTACTTTCTGGGACTTATAAAGTATCTGTGCTACGAAACTTTTTTGTAAGACTGTACATATTGTCGTAATTGATGTATCAGCCAGAACCTCAATAGAGGAAGTTTAATATTAGATATGATTTTATCGGATTTTTCATATGATCTTCATAGACTCCAACTTCGTTTTGGTAGTTAACAGAGATGATTTCTCTTTTCCTGTGGTAAATGGTACATCAGTCTCTAGATCAGGCCTGCAGAACACGTAAGTAGGGGAAATATGACGTCAGCCTCACTTCACATCTGTGATAATCGACTTCCGCGTAGAGTTGTTTACATTCTTTTCCCGTGCAAGGTCCATCAGTGGCGGCACTGTAATTTTCGAAAAGGATTGTAATACATTCATTGTATTTATAATGCGTATCTCGTTTCAAGGTTTACAATTATGCTAGATTTCCTGTCGGTACTTTCTTTGAGATTTCTTTGCACCTAGCCTGCTTTAGATTTTCGAAAACTTTTCTCCTATCATCACCTACGGAAACATAAATTTATAGCATTTAAGTAATGAACCTTCAAAGTCAATATTAATTTCAATTGAAAATGAACACAACGAGTGACGTCCTTAATTCAACAGTATATAAATAAATAATCAACATACAGTTCGTAATAATGAACTTACCCGAAAGTTTGCGCATTCCATAATTCTTAATATGGACTTTGTTGAAATGTGGTTTAATATTGAAATGACGAGTGGAAATAAATTGGATGGGACACAGTAAACAAGGAATTCTGTCGTCTTCAACAACAAAATAATCATATTCCCATTTCCTTTGGAAGTAGTATTTCTTCACGGGTTTAGATTCTGCCTGTTCCAGTTCTCTTTAAACTGCAGTAAGTGTATTGTGTATTTATTTATTTTTTATTTATTTATATATTCATTTATTTGGCTAAGTGCGTTACAATGTTGAATGACGGCATTGACATCCGGTCATATAGCTATCACTCGCTTATCAACGTACAATTTATTTATTGTCTTGCTAACAGTAAAACCATTTAAGATCAATAATGCAAGTTTTATAAAAACAGGAATTAAAACTCTATTAAGGCACAAAAAATCGTAATAAATTCTTCAAATAAAGTAGTTGGTTTGTTGCTTGCATGCAACATTTCGGACTTATTCCATTTTAGTAGAATACAGAGCACGGAAAGACAAGTCGGGGACTGTACTTAACTTATTTTGAACAAAAAATGAACTTAATCGGCTTTACTAGTAATAGGACGATATATGCATAGGTAGAACTTCTTACGTTATATGCACACATATATTAAATTTTATTTTACATGTCTTTTAACATTTATTTCATTCATTTTTCTCTTACTTTCTAAGGGTATGTTCCTAAGGATTTTATTATCTGTTCATTTGTAATTGTTCATAGCGTACTGTATACCTGCCGCCGCGAGAACTAATGTTGATGTAGCCAAGCGTAACTAGAACGCCATGACCGCACTGGTAGAAAAGGTGGGTGGGGTAGAAGGGATGGTAAGGCAGTCGCTCTGAGGAGCTACAGTTCTGCAGGTCTGCTCTAGATGAAAATCAGCAAGACAATTTGAGAGAAAATGACTATAAATAGAATAATAATGATGTTTAATGATATGAAGGTAAAATAACTCAGCTCCAATGAGCTCAATGGTAAAATACTAATTTTTACTACATATGTGCTGTATTTTTGGTCCAGTAAAAATATTCATCTTTACGACAAAACTCAGTACCGATGTTTTGTTTAAATAAAATTTGCAACATACCGTAGAGTATGAAGTTAAATGAGTTATTAAAGAAGGAATATGATCATTGAACTAAAACGAATATGAAATCGCACAATTTTGACTTATATTTCGTTGTGACAAGGTTGAGAATGCTAGCCGGTTACCTCAGAGATGTAGTTGACTGCATGTCCACTCACGGTGCCGAACTTGTAGTTTCCATGTACCAGGAGGCTTTGGAGGTCGGTGTAGGGCAGTCTATTGTCGTGCACTGCCAGGAACGATATGAAGGTGGCAGAATACGTGCCGAAGACGAGCACCGCAATGATGTAAGTGGAGACACACACAAACCGGCACGAGTACGACTTGGGAGTCGATTCGTGGCCTGTGGCAAAGAAAGGAGATTGCTTCATTTGAGCATGGACATCTACTGTGTAGAGATGAAAATATTAAAATAACGATCCCATAAAGGACATATTTCGGTTTCTTCACAAAGGTATACAGAGTGTGCCATAAATGATGTCATTAATTTCAGTGGATTAATCTTTGAGATATTTCAAACAAAAATGTTTAATAAAATTTTACTAGTTTTTTCTTTTTTCCGAGATAAAACTTGCTTTACTTGAAACATTTCATAGCGTGTTTTGGGAAGTCATTGAGTTAATTCCCATTATGCCCACTCCATTAAAGAATGATAATGAATGCTCGAAAGAATTTCACTTCTATTCTTTAAATATGCAAAAATTTTATCCGAAGAAATGTGACTTTTCGTTCTGAAAAGGAATGTTAAAATGTTATATTTGTTCGGATATTGTTTAGTTAGATCTGTGAATATGAGTTGCATTGTATTCTATTGTATTTATTTACATTCCATGGTATTCATACATCGCTTCACAGCTAGAATATGGAAGAAGTAAAACAAATTAATAGTACCGGTACTGTAAAGTCTTAATTGGAGGGTTCAGTGCCATAGTGGGCCAAGCGTCATACATTAAAAACGGAGAAAACAATGGTTAAAATTAAATGAGTGCCATAAGCTAATTCATTGAAACATATAGCAAATAATATAAAGTGTTCACATTTAAACTAAATGATATGTCAATCTTCATTAAACTATGGTATTCACATAACTTTAACACTTGCTTTCTCCGTTCTTAATAAATGGCGCTTGGCCCACTATGGCTCTGAACCCTTTAATTATGGTCACAGTCTAGTTGAAGCATATACAGAAGAGTTTTACAATATAGTCTACTAGTACAACACAATGCTTTAGTATCAATACTTAATACAACACAGAAATATTCATGCAGCGTTGTTGAATGTCATGAATTTACCTACAGAACAGAATAGAAGGCGTGAGAAATTAGGTACTTCTTTAATTTGGCCCTAAATAATCTTATGGTTTGAGTTTAATTTTTTATATCCATAGGATAGCTAGTAAACATTTTTACTGCCATATAACGCACTGCTTTTTGATAGTACGATAGACTTGCCGATGGAGTATGAAAGTCATTTTTTGACGTGTATTTATGCTATGAACTGTTGAATTAGTTACAAAGTTTTCACGATTACATACGAGGAAATTTATTAATGAAAAAATATACTGACATGCCATGGGCATTATTTGTAGTTTTTTGAAAACAGTCCTACACGTTTCCTTAGATTTGACACCTACTATTATTCTAATTACTCTTTCTTGTAGTAGGAATATACTGTTATTATCTGTGCAATTTCCCCAGAATATTATTCCAAAACTCATTACCGAGTGGAAGTATGCAAAGTATATTGTTTTTAAGGTATTGATATTTACTATCTTTTGCATAGATCTAATAGCAAAACAAGCTGAATTTAGTTTGGGGGTAATTTCTTTAATATGATTTTTCCAATTTAACATATTATCAATTTGTTAGCCAAGAAATTTGATTGTTTTCATTTCTATTAGGGATCGGTTGTTAATTATTGCACTTGAAATTTTCGAGATTGAATTTGGACAGGATTTAAATTGACATTATTAGAGACCGGATTTTAAAAGGAAAATTTTTCATCAAAAAAAAAAAAACAGAAAAAGGGAAAGTTATAGCAAAAGGACTTGAAAAAGGGCTATATTATTCCACAAAACACACTTCAGCACATTCATGGATTCACATAGCAACACAAGCTTATATTTATCGCCTCACAACATAAGGAAAGTGTTGTATGTGATCATATTCAACATTTCAGAATGTTTCAATATGATTCAGCCTCTTTGAATGCAGAATGTCTTTATAAACAGAAAATGACCGCTCAACATCAACTGAACCTGAACCAGAGGTGAAAATTTCCTTTTTATCCTGAACTCTAAATCAGTACACTTTGTTAGTTTTTCAAAGTCTGAAATCAGAAGAAGAACGATATGTATTTTCGCTTGCTCTGGAAGTTATAGGCCTATCGGAAAACATATAGGAAAATTATGTAAATGTTTGCGATATTCTGTCAAAAAGGACCAAAATACGAGATGTTAAAAAAAAGGGGGGGGAGGGAATTTGGACTGAAAAAAAAAAAGGAAAGTCAAAACCACATAATTTGGTCGGTGGAAGATAGTTTTACTTACTTACTTACTGGCTTTTAAGGAACCCGGAGGTTCATTGCCGCCCTCACATAAGCCCGCCATTGGTCCCTATCCTGAGCAAGATTAATCCAGTTTCTATCATCATATCCCACCTCCCTCAAATCCATTTTAATATTATCTTAACATCTACGTCTCGGCCTCCCTAAAGGTCTTTTTCCCCTCCGGCCTCCCAACTAACACTCTATATGCATTTCTGGATTCGCCCATACGTGCTACATGTCCTGCCCATCTCAAACGTCTGTATTTAATGTTCCTAATTATGTCAGGTGAAGAATACAATGCGTGCAGTTCTGTGTTGTGTAACTTTCTCCATTCTCCTGTAACTTCATCCCTCTTAGCCCCAAATATTTTCCTAAGCACCTTATTCTCAAACACCCTTAACCTATGTTCCTCTCTCAAAGTGAGAGTCCAAGTTTCACAACCATATAGAACAACCGGTAATATAACTGTTTTATAAATTCTAACTTTCAGTATTTCGACAGCAGACTGGATGATAAAAGTTTCTCAACCGAATAATAACAGGCATTTCCCATATTTATTCTGTGTTTAATTTCCTCCCGAGTATCATTTATATTTGTTACTGTTGCTCCCAGATATTTGAACTTGGAAGATAGTTTTGAACATCGTAATTATTTATTTAATGTTTCGTGTTGAAATAAAAAAAGGGATACCCATTAAAATCCGGTCTCTAGACATTATGTTTGTTTTGTTACAACTTAGTATTAATTTACCGGTTGAATAGTTATAATACTTCTGTAATTGGAAAATTACGCTGAATAGAAACAGATAATTTGTATAAGTAATATTTTCTATCTCACATAGTTGTTTCGTCACCTTGCTGGCAAAATATGCCGAGCACAAGTAGCAGAGAGTCGCTGAACGTGTAGAATTTAATTTCCTCGGCCTCCTGGTTGCCATAGCGCTGACCCAGGTAGTACAGCAGCGTGAGATGGATGGCAATGACGAGGACTGTGGCCATCATAGCTATCCACAACATGAGGCTGAAGGGAGCCAGGAAGTTGTCCCAGTGCAGGTTCAGGGAGTCCGGGGATCTGATCAGCACGCAGTACCTTCAACATACAAACGATGTTGGTTAGGTGTAACTTATTGTGATGGTGATTGATTTGTTTGTAAGGCACTGGTGGTACTATTCACTTGTACATCACTAATTACTATTTCACAAGTTTTGATATCTGTGGAGAATTGTCGTAAAGTATTTATGCTAAACTCAATTCTGAGATTATTTTATCTATAATAATGTTTTATTTTTTTATTTTATTGGGTTATTTTACGACGCTGTATCAACATCTAGGTTATTTAGCGTCTGAATGATATGAAGGTTTTAATGCCAGTGAAATGAGTCCGGGGTCCAGCACCGAAAGTTACCCAGCATTTGCTCGTATTGGGTTGAGGGAAAACCCCGGAAAAAAACCTTAACCAGGTAACTTGCCCCGACCGGGATTCGAACCCGGGCCACCTGGTTTCGTGGCCAGACGCGCTGACCGTTACTCCACAAGCGTGGACTATAATAATGTTACAAGAGTGATATTTATTGAGACTATTTCGTGAATAAAATAATAATGTAAATATATCCCTATAATTCGCTCACAAAATGTTAATAATTGTACAGGGACATCATTTTATTTTTACTTCAATTTTTATTGTACCTGAGTTTTTGAATGTACTTCACTCCCACCCCTTCTACTAATGAAGTTCAACCGTCCTCCACACAGATCCAAGACCGCATATACAGTCATAGTAGCCGTACGGTCATAGTAAACAGTACGTTCCAAAAATATGTTCGCGTTTTCCAGTGACGAAAGAGCTTTCAATATTGAATCATTTTCGCATAGGTACTGTCGTCCATTTGCCTACGTCGTATCCCGGTTTTCCCCACCTGCTTTAATTCGCCAGCTAGTGGCTGGGCTGTCTTAGCTCTTTTCTGAGAACATTAATTTCTGTTAGGAATTGGACGTCTACGTAATATTATACAACTGTTTAAAACAACTTAAATAAAAGGGCCTCGTTAAGTAATTAACTGTCACGTGATTTCCTCCCTTTCTACGACCCTACGACATAACCACTTATAGTATAATTAGAAATAACCTGATTAATACATTAATTAAATGAACAATTGTTATGAAGGAGTGTCATTTTCTTTAGATACAATGGGCATGGAATTAGAAGATGAAGATGTAGATGTGGAAGTAGGATTTCGCACTTTATTTAGTACAATGGATTCATGCTCATCGATTTAGTCCTACTTGGAAACAGTTGGCGTCACTGACTAAACAAAATAACGATCATGCGATAAATTGATAATGATAAATTGAGCTGCAGAAATTATCGCGATGTATGACTGTGATTGATTGGAATTCAAAATTTCATTGCAGTTCATTGACCTAAAATGGAAAGATATCGTATAAACGAAATAGTCTTTACTAGACGGACACGTGGTGAGACCGCCGTGACGTGTGCTCGACACGACAGTCGACTTCCACCTGAATACATGGGACATCATTGAAAAAGACAAACAGACAAACATCTACGTTTTAAGGGGAAGTCAAGCTTGTGACAGTGACTTTCATATAGTGGAAGCTACGGACCTTAAGTATTGCGTATATAATAATAGACAAATATATTCCAGAATTATTCCAGTTTATTAAAAGTCTGAAAGTTAGCATTTATAAAACAGTTATATTACCGGTTGTTCTTTATGGTTGTGAAACTTGGACTCTCACTTTGAGAGAGGAACATAGGTTAAGGGTGTTTGAGAATAAGGTGCTTAGGAAAATATTTGGGGCTAAGAGGGATGAAGTTACAGGAGAATGGAGAAAGTTACACAACGCAGAACTGCACACATTGTATTCTTCGCCAGTCATAATTAGAAACATTAAATCCAGACGTTTGAGATCGGCAGGGCATGTAGCACGTATGGGCATATAGAGTGTTAGTTGGGAGGCCGGAGGGAAAAATACCTTTGGAGAGGCCGAGACGTAGATGGGAGGATAATATTAAAATGGATTTGAGGGAGGTGGGATATGATGATAGAAACTGGATTGGTCTTGCTCAGGATAGGGATCAATGGCGGGCTTATGTGAGGGCGGCAATGAACCTCCGGGTTCCTTAAAAGCCAGTAAGTAAGTTAATATTACCAAATAGCATCCCAATAGTCAAACGACTAGAGCGTCTGTTTGTTACGCTGAAAACCTAATTGAAATTTCGTCAATCCAAGTGGAATTGAACAAAGATTGAGTTTGGTAAAAATTATTGTGGTATAATCTCGTTTCTTCAGCCACTATTTTTCCGTAAATCATTACGACCTTGATCTTGATCCTGATTTAATGTAGAACACCACCTGTGATGTAGGGTGACCAACATCCTTTACTGCAAAATGACTTTCAGTTTCAGGGGCTTGCTTGGATCATCGGTTAAAATTAAAATACATTTAGAAAGAAAAAAAACAGTATCATCAGCTATCTTTCTTTAACTAAGCTGGCTAAAATAAATTGAAATAAAAAATGCGTGTGGTTTTTACCTGGTGGATAGCAGTGGGACCGTGAAATCAACGGCAGTGGCTCGTATCCCGCTCATGCCAAAAGCGTCCACAGCCACATGGACCTCCTTGTCCTGGATCATCCGAATCATTCCGTTCGCCGTCCCGTTTGTCAACACAGAGCCTCTGCCGCCATCTTCGGGAAAGCTGAAGTTGGTTCTAGAAAAAACGTACAATAACTTGTAATACACTTTATGTTAGAACATTCATTTTCATAGCAAAATTTGGGGAATCAATTTCACGATTTATTTCAATTCTCAGAAATAAGGAACTAAATATGTGAAACATTTTAAAGATTTGCATTCTCTTGTTAATTTTATTTTATAGTGAAAAATTCAGTAGAATAATATACAATAGAAACGGTAGTGTAATTCGTCAGACAACTGTTATCTTGTTTTTTCTTTTAAGGTTTTAAATTGGGTATTATTTCTATATTTAAGCCTGTATGGGATGCACTATCACCTTTACTTTTTAACTTTGCTCTAGAGTATACCATTAGGAAAGTCTAGGATAACAGAGAGGGTTTGGAATTGAACGGGTTAAATCAGCTACTTGTCTATGCGGATGACGTGAATATGTTAGGAGAAAAACCACAAACGATTAGGGAAAACGCGGGAATTTTACTTGAAGCAAGTAAAGAGATAAGTTTGGAAGTAAATCCCGAAAAGACAAAGTATGTGATTATGTCTCGTGACGAGAATATTGTACGAAATGGAAATATAAAAATTGGAAATTTATCTTTTGAAAAGGCGGAGAAATTCAAATATCTTGGAGCAACAGTAACAAATATAAAAGATACTCGGGAGAAAATTAAACACAGAATAAATATGGGAAATGCCTGTTATTATTCGGTTGAGAAGCTTTTATCATCCAGTCTGCTGTCAAAAAATCTGAAAGTTAGAATTTATAAAACAGTTATATTACCGGTTTTTCTGTATGGTTGTGAAACTTGGACTCTCACTTTGAGAGAGGAACATAAGTTAAGGGTGTTTGAGAATAAGGTGCTTAGGAAAATATTTGGGGCTAAGAGGGATGAAGTTACAGGAGAATGGAGAAAGTTACATAATGCAGAACTGCACGCATTGTATTCTTCACCTGACATAATTAGGAACATTAAATCCAGACGTTTGAGATGGGCAGGGCACGTAGCACGTATGGGCGAATCCAGAAATGCATATAGAGTGTTAGTTGGGAGAGCGGAGGGAAAAAGACCTTTTAGGGAGGCCGAGACTTAGATGGGAAGATAATATTAAAATGGGTTTGAGGGAGGTGGGATATGATGATAGAGAATGGATTAATCTTGCTCAGGATAGGGACCAATGGCGGGTTTATGTGAGGGCGGCAATGAACCTCCGGGTTCTTTAAAAGCCAGTAAGTAAGTATGCAGATTGATTTATTAATGACGCCACACAGTTTTCATTTGCGAAGTTAGACGTTGCTAAGATCCCCATGACCTGGTCCCTGTGTTTTACGACCTATTCCACTATAATCTGACAGTGGGTCGAACCCAGGTCACCTGGATAGAAGACGAGCGCGCTTGCATTTGAACCATAGAATAGTGACCACTGTGAAGTATGGTATGGACAAAGGGAAAGTACCTAATTCCTATGTTTTCAATGTACTCTTACAAAGTAGGCTAATAAACAACGAATAAAATATTTATTTCATTCATGCAAAACAAATCATCCTGTAGACTGCGTTTTATTTCGCACAATAACGGACACTGAGTGCAGAGTTATACACCGAGCAAGTGTATTACAGAAATCAGACGCCAAAGGAAAAATATATTAAGAATACGTTCACATTCTTCAGTATGGAGTTGAGTCGACGTAGTTACGACTCGTCATCCTTGAAATATTTTCTTGATTGACCATAACGAGTTGAAAGGAATACTCAATAAAAGCAAATAGAAAGGAAAAAGTTTATTCTTTTCGTCTGAGCTAAAAATATAGACAAATGAAGGGTTCAGGGCCATAGTGGGTCAAGCGCCATTTATTGAAAACGGAGAAAGCAAGAGTTAATGTTAAGTGAATACCATCGTTTAATGAAGATTGACATATCATTTAGTTTTAATGTGTAGACCTATAATATATATTACTTGCTATATGTTTCCATTGAATTAATAATAATAATAATAATAATAATAATAATAATAATAATAATAATGGTTTATTTAACCTGGCAGAGTTAAGGCCATAAGGCCTTCTCTAACACTCAACCAGGAGTAAAACTGCGTTACAAAAAACACCATAAATTTACAAAGTACACTATAATTTTACACACAAAACTGAATAATAATAATAATGTAATGTAAACAACAACTAAGTAGTAGACATAATATATAACACACAGAAAGAAAGAAAAAAGCATAATAAAATGTGAACAGCAGGTCAAAATAAATAAGACAAAGTATAAAAAAATAAGAATTATTGATAATAATAATAATAATAATAATAATAATAATAATAATAGTAATAGTAGTAGTAGTAATAATAATAATAATAATAATAATAATAATAATAGTAATAAAATAGTGCAGTACAAAGCATACAATGAATACAATATTTTTAAGTACACACAGTAAGGAAAATTATGATTATATATAGCTCAACTTACCACATTATAGATATACCATTATCAGAAAATATGAAAACAAAAATATAAAATAAGTTAAATATCACTAGAACATAAAAAAGGTGAATACGTGGAAACTTGCAATACAATACTTGTCATAATAGTAAGTTAGTTTGGCAACTCGTCATAAGATAATTTTCTAACTTGGATTTGAAAGATTTCAATGTTCGGCAGCCCTTGACGTCAGGCGGCAGAGAGCTCCAGTGACGAGAGGTAGCAACAGTGAAAGATGAGGAATACAGAGATGATGTGTGAAGTGGAATTTCTAGCGTGTTATCGTGTATTAATATTATGATAGCGAGAGAGAGTATGAAAACGGGCGAATAAATAAGAATGAATTATGGTAATAACTTAATTTTAACCCTTGTTTTCTACTGTTTTAGTAAATGGCACTTGGCCCACAATGGTTCCGAACCCTTCAAATATCATATGTTACTGGACGATGCCGCGTTTGATTCTTTCAAGTTACAATCAAGAACAATTTTCCATACAACTTACTTGAAATTCATCTTCTTCTCTAAGATCTGCCATACTTTGCCGAAGTAGCCTTCAATTGTTAGGCGATCATCTTTTGTTTCTATCACTGTGATGGGCGGATTCTGCAAAATAAATACAAGACTTAAACTGTATGGTTATAGTTCATGAAGGAATGCTTATAACATGTTTAATAGTTTTTCTCAATTTCTCGATATTTATTTTGTAACTGACTTACAGATACATCGGCTTAAAGAAGATTGCAATGACATTTGTTAGTCTGTAGTTTGTTTAATACCGCTATTGGTTACGAAAGCCATGTAGTGCCCATGGGACTACACAATTATTTACAATTGTATAATCTAAAGAAAAATATTTGTTACGATGTCTTGATGGTTATCGATAAAGATAAAAGACTTTTATTCCATATTACAAGCGTTAAAAATTGATTTTTATTTATTTTTGTGTGATTGATTCATTTCTTATCTGACGTTATCTACAGACGTGGACAAATTATTAACAAAATTGACTATTTTTATGATAATTCTGTTTGGAAAATTTGACTTTTCAATTTAGATTGCAGTTGATTCTGCATATTTCCATCATTTCAGTAGACAGAAATATGCAAAAATGTGAACTGTAGTTTAAATTGAAGAGTCAAGTTTTGTAAAAAATATATAATAAAAATCTTCAATTTTGCTAATAATTTGTAAATTAGCAAAAATGTCAACTGCATTGAAGAGCCGAATTTTGTAAAAATATAAAACAAAAATCTTCAGTTTTGCTAATAATTTGGAAATATCCAAAATGTCAACTGAAGTCCAAATTGAAGAATCGAATTTTGTAAAAATATACAATAAAAACCTTCAGTTTTGCTAATAATTTGTAAATATGCAAAAATATCAAATGTAGTCCAAATTGAAGAGTTAAATTTTGAAAAATATACAATACAAATCTTCAATTTGGCTAATTATTCGGAAATACACAAAAAGGTCGACTGTAGTCTAAATTGAAGAATCATATTTTCTAAAAATATATAATAAAAATCTTCAATTTTGCTAATAATTTGTCCACGTCTGTAATGTCATCTTTGGCTGCGTGACATACAACGAAAACAAATAATTGAATTGTGTTGTTTATTGCCTACTATTTTGATGAAAGACAGGCGACGTTATGCTAGTTAGATTTTTATTTCGTTTTCGGTTTGGGTTGTGTGCTGAAGCAATACTGGATGTTTAAAATTTGAAATGTTAGTTTTTATTAATGCTTGCAGTGGGGTAGAAGTATTTTCAGAATTGGTCAATTTATTAATAATTTTTGAGCGCACAACTTGCTAGACTGTGGTATTGCCCCCCATTCAGATTGCGGTGTTTGTTTTATCAACAGTAATCTCACTAGGGGTTTTGATTTTATCGATAAATCTGCGAGTGGAACACGAGCATATTTATCTAGAGAAAATTAAAACTCGAGTGGGATTTAATTGACTATTACACGATTAGAAGAAAGTATATAAAGATTAGAAGTAACGAAGTACTCCAATACAATAAAATATTAATTGACTTACAAAATACAAAACTGTCTTCAAATATGTACAATCTCAACATTATAAATATTACGCTAGTAGATGGCAGTAGTGTGTTATGAATAGCTGTTTTCTTATCAGTTGTGCCAACTGTGGAATCTTCATTGAACTCTGTGGACGGTTACTGGTCAAGAAGGCTTTGTTGATTCAGTTTCATTTTTATTAAAACAGTCGCATTCCACTTCATTTATCCCGATCCCAGTAATCAACGTCACTTGACAGATGATTTTCAATAAATCTTAGTATTAAACAATCTCTGATACGTAGCTATTTATAATATCATATAGCAGAAGCTATAACATATCCTAAATAATATAAACGAGTGTTAGAAAAGTTTTAATTAGGGATGATGAAATAAACAAGAAACATTTTAATTAACGATGATGAAATAAAAAATCAACCTGAATAATTTTAAAAGAAACAATTATTGAAAGTACAATTTTCAAATTTGAATGTTTTAGTGATTGGTGGTTCAGTTGATGTTATATTGGACGTGTGCGTAAAAGAAGTGAACTCGGTGATGTATATGGTGTATCCCTCAACTTATCCAGGATCTTCGAATGGTGCTCTTCATTAATTTGTAAATAGAGTTTCAGGGAAGATGCATAGCTATGACCAGTGATCTTTATTAATTCTTGTTCTTGAATGCCAATGTGAGTCATATTTGAAAGTATTGTGCATCGACTGGAGTGGTTTGTAATGTTCTGTTTTTTTGACGTCCAGACCAGTGCAGTTTGAAATGTTGGCAAACAAAGAAACAAATGCTAGGGTAGTGATAAAATTAAACAAATGCTAGGGACGCGATAAAATTGTGCGATAAGCAGCCATGATTGGTTGAAATACGTCCTTTCGTACCGTTTTATTGGTCAAAAGTAGTGTGACGTAGTAAGAGTGTAATAGTCAAGCAAATCCATTGTAGTGTGCTCAATTTTATTAATGGTTTATAAAATCTGAAATTAACAAAAAAGAAATTATGCAGGAATATTGTGAAAATTGGTGACTTCTTTGAGCTCAGCGTAGTTTATTATAGAAACGATTAAAATTTACTTTTGTGTAATATTTTGTTTTTTATAAAAAGAGTTGCAAGGAATAGTGAAGTGCATTCCATGACCTCTCCTACTCAAATCCCATCCTCACCTTCCCGTGGTGCAACCTGTTTTAACAGACGAGGCTCTGGGGATCGAATCACAGCGGTATAACTGTTGCAACAAAAATGAAGGCAATGTCATTCCAGCATCCTGACCTGCCATGGCATGCATAAGCGTCATCAAAGTGGTGAAGAGAGGGTATTGTTGTTATTCCTGCGTTAAAACGGTTGTATTTTTTCCTACATCGCTCTCTAGTATCTTCAATGGCTATGAGAAATATTGGAAAACAGAAGAGTTCATGATTTCATTACGAAAGACTCGGCATTAGTTAACGACAACATTTTTCCACTATCGGGAGTAAATGTCGATTTCTAGGTTACCAAAATCTGGAGAGAAATATAACATTTCCTCCATAGGAAGATAAATATTAATAATAGCCGTACCCGTGCGCTCCGCTGCACCTGTTAGAAATAAATATAAAGTAATTACACAATTAAAATACGACATTTGATCCAGGGACCATTCCTGTTTGATAGAAGGATAAATCGTTTAATATGTTACGTAATTTAAATTGTATTTAAATAATTAAATTGCTGTCATTTTAGTCCGGAGAGCAATCATTTGGTGCAATGACAATTCCTTTAACATGTTTCTTAATTGTTATTACATGCAACCATAGTTTAATGAAGATTGACATATCATTTAGTTTTAATGTGTATAATTTATATTACTTGCTATATATTTCAGAAGTTACTGTAATTACATTGTAGAATTATGTCCATCTAGAGAAACTACACTTTCCAATGGTGAAATAATAATTAAACAATTAATTAGTTTCCGATATTACTTCATACAAACACAGAAACATTCTCTTAGGCTATGTTTAATAACTTTCGATTGTTGTTGTCCAAGGCCCCTTATAGACGAAGTCATTTGTTTTTATTTCAGTAAAGCGCCTTAGATGGCGTTGTTATTGTAATTTTAAAACTCATTTATCTCATTAAATATCAGTCCTATCAAAATGTTGTGTAGAATAAAACTTATCGGACATTATTTTTAAAGAAACTTTTGTTATGTAATATTTTTCATGAAAATCAATAATAAGCGAGATATTTCGATTTATTTAATTCAGGCCTTCTTATAACCCCCCTTTTAAATAAAGTATTTTGAATGCTATATAGCCTAAAATGTAAGTTACAACGAACTTAATTTATATTCCAATTTTCATATAAATCGGTTCAGCCATTATCGCGTGAAAAGGTAACAAACATCCAGACAGACAAACAGACAGACATACAAACAAAAATTTCAAAAAAGCGATTTTCGGTTTCAGGATGGTTAATTATACATGTTAACACCAATTATTTTTGGAAAATCGAAAATTACCAGAAAACTTTTGGCTACAAATTTATTATTAATATAGATAAAACATATCAATCTTTGTTGCTATGGCAATTTTTTTTTTGCTTCTGTGCATATGTGCTCAGTGAAATAGTCCAGCGAAGTTAAATAATAAAATGTCAGAAATAAAATGCGACAATTTACTCCTGGTCGTTCAAAGAAAATTTCTATTTAATAGTAAATACACCACGGGTTAAAAACACAATTTTTCTCTTAATGTATAATATATTATTTTGTATTAGTTTACTCGTGTTTGTCATTATTAGACAAGTTAAACGCATTTAATTTAGCCTATATGATTTGAATGTGTGTGACCTAAGGAGGTATTACAGTGCTAAAAAAAATGTTGCATATTTTTTTTATAAAAAAACATAAAATATGCACTATATAGGGTGTTAAAAAGTATCCAATAATTTTGGAAGTGCTAGTATGCATCAAAACAATAAAATAATGTATAATAAACATGGGTCCTACAACACATACTTTCTGAGATCTGAACACTTGTTCATAGGAAGTGCTCAATGTGACGTCCATTCATGGCAATGCATTCCTCTGCCCTTCGACGTAAAGAATCACGCACTCTTTGAAATTTGTTTTAATACATTGATAAGAAAGTCCTGATAACGATCACCAGTTAATCTCTGTGGTAGCACGTGTGGCCCTTAATCTATCACCAAGAACGCCTGCCCATAAGTTGATTGAGAATCGGTGCTGATGCCTTGTTTCTTCAACTGCATGGGGATTTTCATCAGCCCACACATGCTGATTACGAAAATTCACAACACCATCTCTGCTGAACTCCGCTCATTTGCGCAACCAAACTTTTGATTTCAGTATTTCAGTATTCCTTGCGGCGTACCATTATTCCATGCCAGGGGTGTCAACTACGGTATGATTATCTGGTAGTCTACTGTACTACGTCACATTGAGCACCTCCTATGAACAAGTGTTCAGATCTCAGAATGTATGTAGGACCCATGTTTATTAGACATTATGTTCTTGTTTTGATGTATACTATCACCTCGTCAAATATTGGATACTTTTTTTAACACTCTGTATATATTGCTAAAAATTGTTGAATATTAGTTTATTACAGACTTGTGAAGAAATATGCAATATTTGTTTTGAGCACAAAAATAAGTATGTATATTTCTTCATAAGTTTTTAATGAGCACTGTATGAATTGACAAAGAGAAATGGGTTTTGATAGAGCCTGATATTTTGAAGTACTGTCACCAATTTTTTACTGAAAAAAACTGTTATGTGAACTTCTGTGTTTCACATTATACGGTCTCCCTTGAAATATGCAGACTTAAAAGTGCTTTGCTAGTTCGTTATTTTTAGTTAGTTATTTAACGACGCTGTTTCAACTGCTACGTTATTTAGCATCGATGATTGGTTACGACCCTCACTTGACAGATGTCACTGGTTCTTTTCAATTTAATTGAATCCCATTTTTCAATTTACGTGCTTCGTGTTAATACAAGAGTATTGCTGTGTGTCAGTGGAGTTATGAATCGATATGCTAGCACTATTTTTCATGAAGTCTCTCATTTGTGTATCCGGGTGACATCTACTGTCAAAAGTTGAAAACGAAGTAATGGCGAGCCACAAAAGTAATAAAATTATTTTAATTTCAATAGTTTTATAATAAATTTTCATATTGGGTATAACTTTATGCATATTAATCATTAATATTTTTTAAAGGCTTTAAGTTACTTTTAAAGTAATATCCTTCAGGGCTATAAAGATTACATTTCTTTGAGCCTCTTGGACACAAACATTTTCTTTCATAAATCTGGTTTATTATTCTTTATTTATTGACACTGAGATCTTCTACATGGAGTAAATGTATAACAGGAGAGCAGTGGTTTTACTTTCTCGTCCTCTGTATTTGAAGTACCTACTTTTTAATATAATATAAAGCAAACAGCTTCCTATTGTCAATCTGTGTATAGGCTGTCTCGAAAAAGAAAGCATTAAGTTACTCTGCTGTTATTGTATTTTATACATTTTATAGGGGCCCAGCCTTAATTCAATGACATCTCTTCTACGTGAACCAAGGCTTGATTCCTTGTAGATGCTGTGAAATACTGCGGGATAGGTTTCTCTGAGTATTTCTGTTTCAGTCATTACTCCATTAGTATCTAGTTTAAGGGCCATATTCATAGACATTCTTAGCGCGGGCATCCGGTGGATGATCAGCGAACTAACGTTTTTCGTATTCATAAACCAGTGTTAGCGATATGATATGATATGAATCCTGTACAAGTAATCAGTCGATAGCCGGGGCTAGTTTAGTACGCTCGTAGCGCGGGCTAGCGAAATGTCTATGAATAGCACCCATAATCTCTGAGTAGTTTCTTCAGTTGGCGAGAAAAATTACTTGAAGAGTTGTATTACATTGAAATCTGCTATTTTTACTTTTCTTGTTTCTTTTTAATGGGTTATTTTACGACGCTTTGTCAACTGCTGTGGTTATCTAGCGTTTGAATGATATGAAGGTGATAATGCCGGTGAAATGAGTCCGGGGTCCAGCGCAAAAGTTAGCTAGCAGTTGCTCTTAATGGGTTGAGGGAAAACCCCGAACAAACCTCAATCAGGTAACTTGTCCCAACTAGGATTAGAACCCGGGCCCGTTTGTTTCACAGTCAGACACGCTAACCGTTACTCCACAGCGGTGGACCTTTTGTTGTTGAATTAAATCACTTTTGTTGATGACGTGAGAGTTCATTCCTTTGTCCATCATTATCATCATCATCATAATCATCTTCTTCTTCTTCTTCGTATCATATAAATCCAGCCGTAGATCAATGAGCTGTCTGCCTGATCACCAAAAATTACCAAAGCTCGATTGCGAATAGACAAGTGGGATAGACAAAGTGATTGTGAAGCAAGTCTTTCAAATTATTTCTGTTGTCACTGCAACTGCCGTCTACGATATAACCTGGCTGTCGCGTCGGGTGATGATGTTTTGTCGTCAAGAGAATAATAGCTATTCTTTGCTGTTTCTATTTTTTTATTTTAGTAGATTATTTCACGACGCTTTATCAACATCTTAAGTTATTTAGCTTCTGAATGAGATGAAGGTGATAATGCCGGTGAAATGAGTCCGAAAGTTACCCAGAATTTGCTCATATTGGGTTGAGAGAAAACCCTGAAAAAAAAAAACAACAACCAGATAACTTGCTCCGACTGGGAATCGAACCCGGGCCACCTGGATTCGCGGCCGGACACGCTAACCGTTACTTCACAGGCGTGGACTCTTTGTTATTTATAAATGAAGAAACTGTTACAATGACGATTTCCTCGCTTTCTCCTATCTTTATCATCGATCATCGTCAGATGCTTTATCGTCTTTGAATAATGTCTATAGTTGAAAGGAAGCATTAAATATTTACCATTAGTTACCTCGATTGTGGCGGCAGGGATCGTCAGTCCGTGCAGGCTGGATCTCCTGAGGTAGAAGGGTGTGTCAGTGAAGCTGAGGTTCCTCTGCGATGACCACGACCCAAAGCAATAATACTGCAGGGGCATGTTCTCGGCGACGTTGTACATTTCTGTCAGGGTGACCTCTCCCAAGCCATCCTGCCTGGCGATCAGGAACTCGCAGTCGAATGGGATGTTAATATCTATTAGGAATTCCGTGGCGTCGCCAGAGAACATCAGCCACGTGGGGCCCGTGAGTCTGGTTGTCCTGGAGAGCTGAAAGCAAAGGCTGGTGCAAGGTTTCCTCTACAGCTGTCATTCGTCCAGCTAGCCTTAATATGAGAGAGAAGTGCATTCTTAACATTTTAGGGATCAGTTGTTAAAAATTCTAAGTTTATATGTGAGGAGTTTCGAAATATGTTCCCTCGAATCGAAAACTACAGCAAGGCCTGATGACCTTAACTCCATTTAAGTAAACACTAAATAAAAGAATGGATGAATAAGTGAATAAATGATTATCTAAGTAAATAACTAAATAAATAAATGAATAACTAAATAAATAATTAAATAAATAAACAAATGAATAAATAAATAAGTAAATAAAAAGATAAATAAATATATAAAATATTAGATAAATAAATAAATAAGTAAATAAATAAATAAACAAATAAATAAACAAACAAATAAGTGAATAAGTAAATAAATACATAAATACATAAATGAATAAATATATAAATAAATGATACCTAAATAAATAAGTGAATAAATGAATAGATAAATAACTAGGTGGAGAACTAACTAAACAAATAAATAAGTGAATAAATGAATAAATAAGTAAATAAATACCTAAAAAATTAAATAAATAAACAAATGAATAAATACATAAATAAGTGAATGAATAAATAAATAAGTAAATAAAAAGATAAATAAATATATAAAATATTAGATAAATAAATAAGTGAATATGTAAATAAATAAATAAATAGAGTGAATAAATAAATAAATACATAAATATATGAATAAATATATAAATAAATATCTAAATAAATAAGTGAATAAATCAACAAAATAAATAAGTAAATATATTTACATAAATAAATAGGTAAATAACTAAATAAATAAGTGAATAAATAAATAGATAAGTAACTAGGTGAAAAATGAATAAATAAGTAAATAACTAAATAAATAAATGAATAAATAACTAAATGAATAATTAAATAAAAAAATGAATAATTAAATAAGTGAATAAATAAATAAGTAATAAAAAGATAAATAAATATATAAAATATTAGTTAAATAAATGAATAAGTGAATAAATGAATAAATAAATAAGTAAATAAATGAACAAATAAATAACTAAATAAATAAATAAATAATTAGATAAATAAACAAATGAATAAATAATTGAAAGCATGAATGAATGAATTAATAATATATTGTCATCTTCGATAAAATAATATGTTCATTCTAATAACAATAAGTTAAAATAGGAACAGTACTTAGATTGCCGGCCACTTGGACAATAACTTTCTTCTGCTAGAAGATTTTCTCTCTAATCTTCTTTTGAAGACCTGGTTGCAGCATACAGTACTTCTCTTTTTGAGTTTGGGTAGGTTCGGCCTTAGCAGTTTTTCATTCAACTCTTATTAGAACAATATTTCTTGATACTTTCAGCGTGTCTTGTTTCCTTGAACACATATAAACCGTAGACTACTGCATGTATTAGATTCCCACACGGCCAACTCGGTGACGAATCCTTCATAGAGCAAAATAATCATAGAAGTCTGTACAATTTGTGCCTACGTCTGAATCTTCATACATGAAAAATGATAACGAACTTGTATGATATTTCTTTGTGTCGATGGTATGTTCTTCTAGGCTTTTCTGGCCCATTTGACTGCGGATGTAAAGAGAACTGAAGAAATAACTTAAGCTTATATAAAATTCAGTGAAACCTTACCTCTTGTAGAGACTCCTTTGCTTCCGCATCTGTGGATAGAATGACCACAAGAGGATGACTGTTGCGGCACTGAAAGTCGTTCAGTGTGTGATTAAATGACCGGAAGGGAATCTCAGATGTTGGGATTTGTTCATCAGACAGCATACGACCTATCTTCTTGAGAGTGTTAATACACGGATCTGTGTAGAAAAGAGATGTAAATGTTCGTATCTTCTAAGAACAGAGGGAAAGAAATTGAGTAATTTTGGTTAATCTGTGAAGTACTTTGTGACTAATGGGAAATGAAGGTGAATGTATTTCTTATTATACCTGTGCTTGGAGTTTGCTATAGGTAATGTCTAGCAGTGATGTTTATAAGCAAAGCAGTATATGGAGAGAAGTGATATTTACTTACTACTCAATAGAGTCCATCCCATATCTAGAAAGATATTAGATAATTTTTTCTATAGTATTAACAAAATTCTTCTTTCAGTAATTCTAGCAAGAATATATTTTCGTTACCTACCCTGTTATCGGTAGGACATGTAGCACGCATGGGCGAATCCAGAAATGCATACAGAGTGTTAGGTGGAAGGCCGGAGGGGAAAATACTTTTGGGGAGGCCGAGACGTAGATGGGAGGATAATATTAAAATGTATTTCAGAGAGTTGGGATGTGATGGTAGAGACTGGACTAATCTTGCTCAGGATACGCACCGATGGCGGGCTTATGTGAGAGCGATAATGAACCTCCGGGTTCTCTAAAAGTCATAAGTAGACTTCGTGGAATTGCCACGAGAATCGCAAGGTTTACTGCGCACGCAGTATAGACTGTATGAGAAGGGGGCGTGCGAAGGATGGAGTATGCCTCTAATGTAAACACTGTGCAATATACTGCGGTTACAATAAAACCTGTATCCTGCATTCAAGAAATATAATGAATGATCACTGAAGTAGGAAATGTCTAAACATGTAAATACATAATTATTTTATAGTGAGATATATTATCTCTTAAAATGTAATGTAAGATACTCACATCATTCTTGAATATGTGCATTGCAGTGAAGAATTACGTACATTTTGAGCGACTGCAAAGTAATCTCCTCCGATGGTCACTTAAACAGTTTTTATATTGGGTAATGTACGTTCAACATCACACGATGTAATACGTGCATATTTGAAGAACTGAAAGTCACTACTTTTTAGTACACCAACTTCAGACGTCTTGTCGTGATCTGATAATACATCATTTATAATACGAAGTTGTGAATAGGCAGAATTTTTAGCAATAACGTTTCTCAACTTACATTTCACTTTTTCTGAAATTAGTGAATTGTTATTTTGGATAACGGTTTGTGATACTTTATCCACTATATTAAGGGCTTCTGAGAGTTGTAGTTTAGACGATTCTAACAGGGTGATGATTTTGGATACGATTTTAAAATTAGAGTCAATGAACACAATATCTTCCAATATTCAGAAGACAATGATTTTACAGCGGAACTGTCTGTGCTATCCAATGCATCAATTACCTCCATTATTTTGCTGTAATGTTCTGCATAATAATTAACAGAATCCAACCACGTTCCCCTACGAGTCAAGACTGGCTGCGGGGGTAAGGGTATTCCAGGGGCAATTATTTGGAACAGCAACACTCTCATTGTAGTATGTTTGATTGAATTCTTGTCTGCACTGAACAAATGTTAAGCTTTGATTATTCCAACCACAGTAATGCAAAACCAAGTGCTTACATAGGTATACATTAGCTGTAGCTGCTCCGTCTATTTGGACCGGTCACAACTCTTAACATGAACTGCTTATACTACAAGACCGGAAGGTCGCTCACCTCCTCTATACTACCGTACATCGGCAACCTGATTGCATGCTGCGTGTGGCAATTCAACGAAGTCTAGTCATAAGTAAGTAAATGACATAGAGAATATTGTCTTGTTTATTACTAATTTAGAGTAGGTAATGCAATCAGAAATATATGGAAATGTCTAGTTTAGCTAAAATGTACAATTGATATTGACGGATAGTGTTACTCTACAAATCTACTTGGTAGTTTCTTAAATATGGACACCTTTCGTAAAGATTACATTTTAAGCAGCTTAGTAATTAGAACTGTTTTGATTTTGTAAATTAAAATATGCAAAGAACTCATGCTTACAATCCATCACATAGTTTAATAAACGTACTTACTCATTCTATTTTGATGCGTAGAATAAAGTAGATACACGCAGCCACTGATGAAATAACGTTGTAGTGATGTAATTACACCAGCAGTAGTATTGACAGGGAAGACATCGTCTTGACAGGGACAGGTTGTTACTATAATTACCATCATAGTGAATAACACTATTAACATTAAAGTGATACGAATGAAATGTATTTGGCGACTCTCTACTTATCCGAAGTTCGTAATTTTTTTATACTATTCTTTTGTTTCAAATCAAAACCTTTCTTTACAATAAGTCCAAAGACTTCAGTATTGTATATTGCGTTCGCTTTTTGTTATTCCATAAGCGATATAAGCGTACAGCTTTAATTTATTGCGTTAAGTTTAGTTTCCTTGGTAACAAATGTGTTTCTCTTTGTGAAATGTAAGGTTTGTTGTAATCCTTAATTTAGATATGTCTTTGCACTCGTAGAGGATATAACATTGAACTTCTTTTTTTTTTTGTATATTCACAGTATTTTTTACTTACTGTATTTTAGTCTGTAAAGAATGTTGACCTTTACACTCACAATTAATTCAATCGAACGTGTTTTGTTTCGTCACAGCAAATTTTCTATGATATCATTAATTTCTTCGTATGATGTATTTTATATGCTTTTCTTTACACCTTGCTGGCCTTCGGCCTGCATTTTTTACCCCGTTCTCGCAACTTCAACCACTCAATCAGATGTAGGTGAACGAATGTGACGGCCAACGTATTGTATCACGTGACTGAATGCTTCCTATGCATATTGACTGATCCAATACTATTAATTATCATATACAACCACCACCCGATAGTTTATATGCCTCTGAAAGAACTGCTGCTCAATGGCATATGTCGATGTTAGAATTGTGATTTGATAGAATTAAAAAGAACTGCGGATGTCTGGATACATTAACTAAACTCTTGAGAGATGCGAAGTTTCCATTTTGGAGTGATAGTTTGTCTTCGTACAGCTGAGATAAGAAACAGTGTTAGTTTTGCGGCACAGGGAAAGTGTGGACATGAATTATTAATGATCATACGGATGTGGGGTATATCGACTGTATTATGCTATATCGGTTGGACATGTGGGTGTTCACGTGATAGTATGAAAGCTGATGCAACAAATCTCATTGTTAACTGTTGAGGTATATAAAGTAACGAGGGAGTAAGGTGTGACATAGAGTCTCGATACAAGAACTTTATCAAAACACATTATTTAGTATTTAGTAGTATTTATTTTTTAACCTGGTAGAGATAAGGCCTTTAGGCAGACAGATCGATGAGTATACGGGCTATTCCATATGAAATCGATCAGTAAAAACCTCGAATTTTTTTTGATACTCTAATTTTTTCCCTATTTATACAAGGTGCTGAGGAGAGTGCACTTTCAAAAATATACTATCGAAAGTCAAACGATTTTCGTATTATTGGGCGACAAATTTAGCGTATTTTATAAAAACAAGGCTCTTTCAGTTCTCAGAACTCTGGAACCATTTACTGCAGAACATTGAACGGGAGCTTATTTTGAAGCACCTCCTCATACTCATCTTCTTTCACAATAGCCCTGCCAAGACTCTGGAATTCGCTACCTGCTAGCATCAGGGACTGTCGAAATAAAATTGAATTCAAACTAAAACTTACTAGACACTTGGTCAGTAATTGATTACTCGTAAATAGTTTCTTTAATCTATCACAAAATATTTCAATATTCAGTAATTTCATCACTATACAATTTTGTTATTCTAGATTTAATTTGTAATTCAGTAAATATAAAATATTCTTTGTTTCTCTATGATAAATTATCTAGCTTTAATTATTCAGGTAATCTTTTCGTACTTTGATTTTATTGTAATTGTAAATTTAATACTAACTGTAATATTATTTGTAATTGTAATTGTAAATTTAATACTAATTGTAATTTTATTGTTGATATTGTAGTTGGAATCTCCTGATAGAGGGGCAGAGAAGGCCTGACGGCCTTATCTCTACCAGGTTAAATAAATAAATACTAATACTAATACTAATACTAATACATTTGGTAGGTTATGTTAAGAAGTAATCCTTATTTTTATTGTACACAGAGAGACAGATAATCTGATTTTAATTACTTTTAGGCTTTTTGCACATTTGTAAAAATGTAAAAAAAATATTGAGAAAAACCTTGCATTATTAAGAGGGATTCAGCATTGTTTGTTTAGTGGCTCGGCAATAAGTTTCTAGGGTATTAAATAAATTATTCTCACACGCCTAGACTTGAACGGGCAGTACCGCACGCACTGGCCGAGAGCTGAAGATAAGCGAGCGTTGGGCGTCATTTTACTCCAGTGTTTATGAAAACTTGTGATAAAACTAGCCCAGCTATGCGCTACTAGACGAAACATCACGTGGTAAGGATGGGATCATATGAACGAACTTAATGGGACTTGGTCCTGATCCTGACCAAAATTGTTGAAAAAAAAAATCTACCAAAAATCTTTGAACTTTATTTTATCAGAAAAACATGAATCTTTAGCATTGCCGCTCCTTTTTAGTCTCTCAGCAGCCATATTTCAACTGACTAACGTTGGCGCTAAGTCTCAACATGTAGTGGCAAAAGCAAAGCTCTTTTTCTAAAAAAAATTGACGAATGTTTACTTAATATTGTGGTTATTTTCAAAGCTGTGTAAATGTGTACAATGCTAAAGCGTGCATAATTTAAAGACGAATTATTTTTATCTTTTCTGAAAAAGGAGGACGCTATGAGACAGTCGTATTGTATGTATCCTCTTTAAGTAGTATACGGGTATGCATCAACATATTTTAGCCAGAAATGACGCATAAAACTAACACACGCACTACTGCACGTTCATTTTGATAGCTAAGAAGTGGTACCTCGTATCCGTAAATTTTTAAGTGAATAAAAAAATTGTTTCAAACAGTAATTTTTCTCAGGGAGATGCACTATCACCTTTACTTTTTAACTTCGCTCTAGAATATGCCATTAGGAAAGTTCAGGATAACAGGCAGGGTTTGGAATTGAACGGGTTACATCAGCTTCTTGTCTATGCGGATGACGTGAATATGTTAGGAGAAAATCCACAAACGATTAGGGAAAACACGGGAATTTTACTAGAAGCAAGTAAAGCGATCGGTTTGGAAGTAAATCCCGAAAAGACAAAGTATATGATTATACGAAATGGAAATATAAAAATTGGAGATTTATCCTTCGAAGAAGTGGAAAAATTCAAATATCTTGGAGCAACAGTAACAGATATAAATGACACTCGGGAGGAAATTAAACGCAGAATAAATATGGGAAATGCGTGTTATTATTCGGTTGAGAAGCTCTTATCATCCAGTCTGCTGTCCAAAAATTCTGAAAGTTAGAATTAATAAAACAGTTATATTACCGGTTGTTCTGTATGGTTCTGACTCTCACTCTGAGAGAGGAACATAGGTTAAGGGTGTTTGAGAATAAGGTGCTTAGGAAAATATTTGTGGCTAAGAGGGATGAAGTTACAGGAGAATGGAGAAAGTTACGCAACGCAGAACTGCACGCATTGTATTCTTCACCTGGCATAATTAGGAACATTAAATCCAGACGTTTGAGATGGGCAGGACATGTAGCGCATATGGGCGAATCCAGAAATGCATATAGAGTGTTAGTTGGGAGACCGGAGGGAAAAAGACCTTTAGGGAGGCCGAGACGTAGATGGGAGGGTAATATTAAAGTGGATTTGAGGGAGGTGGGATATGATGATAGAGACTGGATTAATCTTGCACAGGATAGGGACCGATGGCGGGCTTATATGAGGGCGGCAATGAACCTTCGGGTTCCTTAAAAGCCATTTGTAAGTAAGTAAGTAAGTTTTCTCAAAATAGGCAAACTTTTTGTATATGTTTCTGCTTTGCAAGCTTGCCTACTAGAGAACAAAATATTAGTTAACTTTCCAATTTTGCGAATATAATAATAATAATAGTAATAATAATAATAATAATAATAATAATAATACGAGGCGCGTCCATAAAGTAACTTTCCCACTCGTCCCACCATATGTTGCGCAAAGCGACTGCGTGTACGTGATAGAGTAATGTTCTGGCATGGCGCATGCGCTAGCGGAACTTCCCGAGTGCTCTCAGTAGCTTCGTTGCGTTGGCTGAAGATGGACGTTCCTATTCCAGCTCCCGCCGCGTGAATTGCGGTCAGTGAAAAAGTTTTTGAATGCACAGGGCATAGCGCCGATTGAAATTGATCGTCAGCTGTGCCAGGTCTATGGACAAGCAGATGATGTGTTGCTGCTGTAGACAATTTTCAGCAGGACGCCAAAATGTGCATGACGAGGAGCGCAGTGGGAGGCCAACCATCATCACAGACGACCTTGTGGAGCAACGCACCATCTGCTTGCTCATGACGTTAGGCGTAATAATAATAATAATAATAATAATAATAATAATAATACTTACTTACTGGCCTTTAAGGAACGCGGAGGTTCATCGCCGCCCTCACATAAGCCCGCCATCGGTCCCTATCCTGTGCAAGATTAATCCACTCTCTACCATCATATCCCACCTCCCTCAAATCCATTTTAATATTATCTTCCCATCTACGTCTCGGCCTCCCCAAAGGTCTTTTTCCCTCCGGCCTCCCAACTAACACTCTATATGCATTTCTGGATCCGTCCATACGTGCTACATGCCCTGCCCATCTCAAACGTCTGCATTTAATGTTCCTAATTATGTCAGGTGAAGAATACAATGCGTGCAGTTCTGTGTTGTGTAACTTTCTCCATTCTCCTGTAACTTCATCCCTCTTAGCCCCATATATTTTCCTGAGCACCTTATTCTCAAACACCCTTAACCTATGTTCCTCTCTCAAAGTGAGAGTCCAAGTTTCACAACCATAAAGAACAACCGGTAATATAACTGTTTTATAAATTTTAACTTTCAGATTTTTTGACAGCAGACTGGATGATAAAAGCTTCTCAACCGTTTCCCATATTTATTTTGTGTTAAAATTCTTCCCGTGTATAATTTATATTTGTTACTTTTGCTCCCAGGTATTTGAATTTTTTCACCTCTTCGAAGGATAAATTTCCAAGTTTTATATTTCCATTTCGTACAATATTCTCGTGACGAGACATAATCATACACTTTGTCTTTTCGGGATTTACTTCCAAAGCTATCCCTTTACTTGCTTCCAGTAAAATTCCCGTATTTTCCCTAATCGTTTGTGGATTTTCTCCTAACATATTCACGTCATCCGCATAGACAAGCAGCTGATGTAACTCGTTCAATTCCTAATCCTCTCTGTTAGCCTGGACTTTCCTAATGGCATACTCTAGAGCAAAGTTAAAAAGTAAAGGTGATAGTGCATCTCCTTGCTTTAGCCCACAGTGAATTGGAAATGCATCTGACAGAAACTGACCTGCTGTACGTTTCACTGAGACACATTTTAATTAATCGAACTAGTTTCTTGGGAATACCAAATGCAATAATAATATTATATAAAACTTCTCTGTTATCCGAGTCATATGCCTTTTTGAAATCTATGATTAAGTGATGTACTGTACCCTTATACTCCCATTTTTTCTCCATTATCTGTCGAATACGAAATATCTGATAAATAGTTGATCTATTACGCCTAAAACCACACTGATGATCTCCATTAATTTCGTCTACATATGGAGTTAATCTTCTCAAAAGGATATTCGACAAAATTTTGTACGACGTCAACAAAAGTGATATTCCTCGAAAGTTACTACAGTTAGTCTTGTCCCCCTTCTTAAAAGTAGGTACGATTATGGACGCCTTCTATTGTTATGGTACAATTTCCTTTTCCCAAATTGCAAGTACAAGTTTATAAATTTCGCTATATAATGCGCTTCCATCCTCTTGTATTAATTCTGTTGGAATTTGATCAATACGTGGAGACTTGTAGTTTTTCAGTTTTTCTATCGCAATTTCGACTTCAGAAAGTGTGGGTTCCGGTATAAATGGCTCAGCAGTTTGTATTTCAATTTCGTCTCGATCATTTCTATTTGGCCTATGTATGTTTAGTAGTTGCGCAAAATAATTTTTCCATCTGTTTAGGATTGATGGAGAGTCTGCAAGCAAGTCACCATTCTCATCCTTGATCACGTTTACCCTTGGCTGATGTCCGTTCTTAAATTCCTTTATACCCTTATATAAATCTCGAATGTTTTTATTCTTACTATTTGTTTCTACCTCATTCAGTTTTTCCTTCAAGTAACCTCTCTTTTTATTCCTAAGTGTACGACTTGCTTCCCGTCTTTCATTGAAATAATTATCTCTATTCTCCTCAATTGGATTCTGTAAGAATTTCAATTTTTTCCTGTTTCCTTCTATCTACTACAATGGAACAATATTGATCAAACCACGGTTTCTTTTTCTTAGTTTCCTGATAACCTATGCTCTGCTCAGCTGCAATTTTGATATTGTCTCGGATATTGTCACACGCTATTAACATCTAACTCTTCCTCAGCTTCATCGGAAGTTGCTAAAGCAGCAAACCTATTTGAAATTTCAACCCGATAACGTTGCTTAGTTTCCTCGTCCTTTAATTTCTGAATATTGAATCTACTAATATTAGCTTGTTGCTCTACTCGCTTGGCTACTGATAATCTTTCTCGTAATTCTCCAATCACCAAATAATGGTCAGAATTACAGTCTGCCCACCTGAAAGTTCGAATGTCCAATATACTAGTAGAAATAATAATAATAATAATAATAATAATAATAATAATAATAATAATAATAATAATAATAATAATAATAATAATAATGTAGATAAAAATAACCGTTTTTGTAGATACGAGGCATCACTTCTTAGCCACCGATTTTCTTATAACGGAAATTCGGACCTGCAAGATCTCCTACAATAAAAATAATCACAAAAGTTTTTTTGGGATTTTATTTCCCTAAGTTCATTAAATGTTGCAGTAACGTAATTCAGTATTAGAGAAACAAGATGAATGATAATCTCTTTCGTTGTAAGAATCGTTAGAAAATTACATGTTTCGGTTTACTTCAGCTGTGCCCACTAGCCCCAGTACTTATCGACGTAGTAATCTTTCTGTTACTATTGATTATCATCATCATCATTATCATCATCATCATCATCATCTTCCTAACAAGTATTAGGCCAAGTGTCCTGTTACGGTCTCAAACTAGAATTTTCAGTCCATCTCTTCTTTGGACGGCCTAGAGATCTTTTGCCATACGGATGGTAATGAAACAGTGCTTTTGGAATACTGCATCGATTCATTCGTTCGAGATGACCCTTCCACTGAAGTTGATATTTGCTGATGAACTGCATAATGGGTTCTATTTGAAGTTCTTGCATTAGGTCCTCATTTTTTATGATCCCAGCGAGTATATCCAGCTGTTGCTCTCATGAACCTCATCTCACTTGCTGTTATTCTACTGACATCTTTGTTCTTCACAGTCCACGCTTCACTACCATAGCTTAATACTGGCTGTGCTAAGGTTTTATACAAGGCTATTCTTGTGTGTCTTTGTACTAGTGAAGGTTTCGTGATTTCATTAATGATCCCCATTGTTTTATTATATTTACATATTTTTTCAGCAATATCTACTTCATCATAAGGCGATAGTGTATAGCCAAGATAAGTGAAGGTATTTACTCTTTCTATTACTTTATTATTCAAACAGATTTTGCTTGGTGCAGGGAATTTCCCACAAAATGACATGATTTTCGATTTTTCAATATTAATTTCCATGTTATATTTTTCACTGACCATATTTAAATTGTGTACTGAGTATTGTAAATCATCTTCTGGTGATGCCATGAGAACTAAATCATCAGCGGAAAGTAAAGCATCAAGCTGCAAATTTCGATTAATTGGAATAAATCCATGTCGTGTCTGTCGCCAATCTTGAATGATTCTATTTATATATATAATAAACAGAAGTGGTGAAAGGCCACAGCCTTGTCGCACTCCACTATAAATGGGTCGCCACTCTGAAAGTTTATTGTTGCTTCGAATTGCTATGATGGTTGTTTTATATATGTTGTAAATATTTTGTATGAAGTTGATATAGGCACAAATTAGTGCGTTTCCAACTTAATTGAACGTTTAATAATGACTGATAGACTATTTAATCGTACTATATCATTGTTCCATGTTCAGATATTAATTTGGTGATAAATGTCAAGATATGAATACAGTCATGTTGACCTTGTACTTATTTATTTTGACATACAAGGTTCCTTCATGTGTGAGAAAGATAAAGAGAAAAGTAAATGCAAATCTCTCTTCATATTTCCAGATCGCGCTAAGATTCAAGATTTTAACTACGTGATATCTTCTTGAAACATTAACCATAATGAAATTGCCGCCGTGGAAGCTTAGTGTGCAGAGCATTGGCTGCGATGTTTGCAGATCTGAATTCGAATCCTATGATAGCAAAGTCGTGAACAAAATCAAGATTCTTGATGTTTTTTTCTCGGTGTTCTTCCATTTTCATCTATCATTTTACCCACAGTATTAATTACAAAGGGTTTAAAAATTAAAATTTGGTTCAAGGCTTTTAATATCGATTTTGATTAATTGCCTTCTGTTGAAGGATCTGAATTCAGATTTTGCCTATCACGTATGAAGTTTTTTTAATAAAGATTTGAAGAATTTCCATATTTATAGCTCCATTCATGCAATGTTAACACATTTAAATACAGTAAAACCTGTCTGAAAGACCACCCCTATTGAGAGACCACTCCTCCTAAAGACCGATTTTTTAAAGAAGCGAATTAAACATCCATAAAACCAATGTAAATCACACCCCTCTTAAGAGACCACCTCTCTCCCCGACCACCGACCAGTTATTGAATAGCCATTTCCTTAATTTTATCCCTTTTAAAAGTCCATAGTGTATTTTAAAAATTTACAATTTAGTATTTTATTACATTACTGTAGCCTAAATAAATTCCAACAAATTCGTACAGTACTAGAAGTTAAACTGATGTTTGGCAACGTTGTTAAGTGATACCGTATTCACGTTGAATGCCCATCTCTGCCCTTAAGGAATGTTGGGGATTGCTATGAAAAAGTTACAATGACCACTTGGAAATTCCGAGGTGTGACAAAGGGTTATTTGCACCGCTGTTTAACAGTTTCTTACAAGGTAAGATTTCTCATGCCGTATGACAGTTTTACTTTTCGTTTTGTACATTAAAAATCAAATCGTTAGTTGTTAATTACAGTGCAATAATTTATTTTTCCTTCTTCCTACCTATTAGGAAAATCCGGTGATCAACTCACCGATGATGAGGTTGAAGTCAAGAGAGAATTTCAATCCGAAAAAATGTGACTAGAACAAGCCTTATGTAATATTGAGTTAATTCAACAATCGGCAGCACTGAAAGACTGTATGAATCGAGAACATACAAAGAATAGTTTTGAAAATGAAATTGTAAAAAGGAAATCTAAAAAATTTAAGCAGAGTTAAATTTATGATTTTGTGAAGGGGAATCAAAGGAGAAAATTGAAAAAAAAATAACGTAAAATAAGAAATAAAGTTTTCATTTCAAGTTTTTATTATTAGCAATATTTTCCGCGTTTTTATTTGATTAACATAGAAACGTTTTAACCCATTATTTGTGTAAAATAACTCCCCCTATTGAGAGATCACCCCTCTGAAAAACCAGTTTTTCATGGAACCAGCAATGGTCGTTTAATACAGATTTTACTGTGCATAAATCAAGTAATCTTTGAAAATGTCTATACAGTAAACAAAAACAGCACTATCTTGTTGATATTCCCAATTTAGGTTCAAATCATTCCAAGTCTCATGCGGACACTTCATTATTCAATACCGCTTCCTCTTCATCTGGAAGTTCTGTCTTCCAGATTGTCTTCTATGTTGCAGCTCCACATTGTCTCTTTTCATATACCAACAGTAGTCAGCCAACATCACTTCATCCCACCTGCCTTGATAACGCTTTTCTATTTTCTTTCACGTCTTGATGAACCCTTTCACCATGTTCTTCGCTGCAATCTCCAAGACAACCAGGGAAAAAGTCAAGATGGCTATGAAGGAAATGGATTTTAATGCTCATATGTTCTCTCTCCGACTTTTGAAAATGAGAGAGCTGCAGTTTCTATTGCATTCATTTTTGCCTGATCTCTTCATTTCTGGCACGATCCAATCCAGTGCCTCTACTAAGGCGATATGCTACTGAAAATAATCGACTTTTGACAAATTTTATCTTTTTTTTTACTTTAGCGCTAAAAATGTACGATTTCATGAAAATTTTACCTTGATATCTTAATTATAAGTCTTCTTCTTCTTCTTCTTCTTCTTCTTCTTCTTCTTCTTCTTCTTCTTCTTCTTCTTCTTCACTTCATGGTATGGGCAATTGCCCGTTCCGGCTTCAAAGGTCGCTCCATCGTTTCATCAGTCGTCCCTGATCTCTTCGTCCTTTTGGTTTATAATTTATTGCTTTCTTAGGAAGTCTGTAGTCGTCCATTCTCTCTACATGTAATTTCCAATCTTGTCTGTAATTGTCTATTTTATCAATAAGTGGGTATACTCCTAGTTCCTGCCTAATATCTTCATTTCTAATTCTATCCAATCTCGTGCATCCTTTTACTTTTCGCAAGAATCTCATCTCTGCCGCTTGTATTTTACTAACTTTTAATTATAAGTATGCTTCTATATAATTGGTAGAAGTTGTGTTAATACAAGAGTTATGTGTAACCAAAACGTCAAATTTAATTCTCACAAAAATACATTTTCTATGTTTTCAACGACAAGTATTCATTTTATTTCTCAGTGGTTAAAGCTAGAGTGATGAAACTTGTCATACTTATTCATTAATATCTCTGTTGTGAAATGGAGCATTTCATTGGCTGTATACAGCATAGTTTTATTGCTAGAGGATTATACGTAAAGCAGTACTATTATTTTTATTAATGTTTGAACATTGAAGAAATTATATATATATATTTTTTACATATAAACAAATAAGAGTAGGGAATTACTAATGCTTCATTGCATAATGTGCAGCGTTACTTACTTACTTACTGGCTTTCAAGGAACCCGGAGGTTCATTGCCGCCCTCACATAAGCCCGCCATTGGTCCCTATCCTGAGCAAGATTAATCCAGTCTCTACCATCATATCCCACCTCCCTCAAATCCATTTTAATATTATCTTCCCATCTACGTCTCGGCCTCCCCAAAGGTCTTTTTCCCTCCGGCCTCCCAACTAACACTCTATGTGCGTTTCTGGATTCGCCCATACGTGCTACATGTCCTGCCCATCTCAAACGTCTGGATTTAATGTTCCTAATTATGTCAGGTGAAGAATACAATGCGTGCATCTCTGTGTTGTGTAACTTTCTCCATTCTCCTGTAACTTCATCCCTCTTAGCCCCAAATATTTTCCTAAGAACCTTATTCTCAAACACCCTTAATCTCTGTTCCTCTCTCAAAATGAAAGTCCAAGTTTCACAACCATACAGAACAACCGGCAATATAAGTGTTTTATAAATTCTAACTTTCAGATTTTTGGACAGCAGACTGGATGATAAAAGCTTCTCAACCGAATAATAACAGGCATTTCCCATATTTATTCTGTGTTTAATTTCCTCCCAAGTGTCATTTATATTTGTTACTGTTGCTCCAAGATATTTGAATTTTTCCACCTCTTCGAAGGATAAATCTCCAATTTTTATAGTTCCATTTCGTATAATATTCTGGTCACGAGACATAATCATATACTTAGTCTTTTCGGGATTTACTTCCAACCCTATCGCTTTACTTGCTTGAACTAGAATTTCCGCGTTACCATTAAGAAAAGAGTAGATTAAAATATTTCTTTTTTTTGTATAGAAATGGGAGGATTTCCACTAAGACAATAAAAAAAAAAACAAATAAGTTTAATTTTTTTAATTGTGTTGAGCAAAGATTGAAATTTACAATGTGTGATTACGATATTGATATTTATATTCAGTAAAAATTTCAACTCTCTAGCTAAAATATTGTGGGCTTTAGAAATTTCAGTAACGCGTCCCTTATTAAGACAACTTTCAGTCACGTAAAAAGCGCCGTGCTGAGGCTGCAACCCGCATATCGAACTTGTCAGAGAAGTTGCCGCCTGAACTAGGCGGATGAGGTAAAATTTCACCGACCATAGTGCTGTCGTGATTAACGTAACTGCCTTGTATTCCGGAGGTCCGGGATTCGATCCTAAAGAGCTGGCCATCGTATTTACCCAACTCCTTCCACGCAAGCCAGAAATGGTACCGATTACAAAGGGCTATGACTCGTTTCTTACCCGATCCTATAAAACTTAATCATCACACTCCAATGTATCTGCCATTTTCTGCGGCAAATCAGCCATCTGTTTCTTAAATAGCATACTAAATTGCTAATGATGCTGTCTACTGTCAACCGCTGGCAACCGCTGGGAAACAAAAAAAGAAAGGAAAAAAATTACATAACTTTATGAAAATGCTGCCAACAGGAAAATGAAAAGCAATTGCAGCTGTAAATGCTTTATTTAATGTCCCTTTTTAAATTCAGACTCTATTTAGACCAGAGATGTTGATACAACGTGAGCGGATCAATATTAGAAGAACGAAGGAAATAATATCTGAAGAATACTTGCCTTAGTCATAAAACGTTTGTCACAAAAGTAATTAAACTGATTTTCTTTTCTTTCGAAATGGAAGTTGGCAGCACTGGACGCTGAAACACGTCAACATTACACTTTCCATACATTTCTGTTACGTGCCACTCTAACTATGTAATGCATGATAAATATATCGAAGTATTAAAAAAATGAAACATAATGTTACTAGGCAACGCTTCATCAAATTTGCATGAAGTTCCAATAACGTGCAACAGAAACGCAGGGCGACTTTGCCTGACGTCACGGGCCCAAAAGAATAAGCGACCTCTCTGATCCTGCCCTGATCATGGAACCTGTTTCTAGTTCCGAAACATTAGAAATGGCAGGTTCCTGGACGCAGTAAATTATTCAAAAGGTTAATAATTCTGATAAAATATTGCATTCAAACAACTATTTTAGACGCGTTTGTCTGCTGATTCGGAGCTGCGCCCGGGCATGGGTTCGATTCCCGTTTTGGACGATTACCTACTTCGGTTTTTTCCGAGGTGTCCTCAACTGTAAGGTAAATGTCAGGTAATCACATGTCCAATCCTCGGTCTCAACTCGTCCAATACCATCTCGCTATCACAAACTCCTAGCCACCGGTGTAGCTCAGTCGACTGAGGCGATTGCCTGCCGATCCGAAGTTGCGGTCGTGCGTGGGTTCGATTCCCGCTTGGGACGATTACGTAGTTGGGTTTTTCCGAAGTTTTCACCAACTATAGGAGAATGTCAGGTAATCTTATCTTGCCAAATATAATCTAGCTATCGACGCTCAAAACCGAGTAGTTGATACAGCGTCGTTAAATAACTAAAAATATTTAAAAAATAAAAGACTTCACTGATGCTTAAGGGGAAGGACCTACAGGAGTGCAAATATGTGTAGAAATTAAATTTTGTTTATTTTTAATCTAAAAATACTTCATAGTATTGACTTCATTTGAGCGAAATTTCAAGGTCGTTAGGGAAAAAAATAACTGATTTTACATCATTCTTAAATATGTGTGCTCAAACTTCTCTGTTGAATATCCGGAGTTCGTTTATTTTATATTTTTCAACATTTAATATGTAATATCTCGTGCAATAATAGAGATAATTGAATAAATTTTTCAGGGAATATCTCACATTAAACATGAAATAGTTCTGTAAGAGGAAATTATCAAATTGCAAATTAAAGAATGTTAAAAATGTCGTGCAGTTTTTCTTTCTGTTCATAAAAATATAAAAATCAAAATTTATAAAAAATAATTATCAAACAAAATTGATTAGCAATCTTCTAGCTTTCATTTAAGACGAGATTTGTGATTCTGTGACACTTTTGAGAGCAGATATCCACTTTCTTTATAACACTGCCTTTTTAATTGTTTTTATCTGTGACTGTACTATAAAGGATAAAAGCAAAAATGTGTTTAAAAGGGTTCATACATTAAATGAAACTAGTTAGGGAAATAGAGGCTCTACTTAAAATAATATGAGAAAATATGTTTCCTGTAGGTCCTTCCCTTAATAACCTAGTGTTGATACAACATCGATAAATAACCGACCAAAAAACAGAAGTACAAGATATTTATTACATAGTATTTTATTAAGTTTAATAAGAAATGAAATTTATTATTATTGTATCTCCAATGTGGGGTAGCCCTATTTTACATATGTATGCTAGGGCTATAGTTTTACACAAAAAATAAGCATAAAATAAGTGGAAAAGAAAACTAAATTACCTTGCACAATGAAATTAAAAAAAGAATTACTTTAATCTTAAGATTCTCGTAAAAAAGTATGTGCGCAATAAATTTCTTCCAGTCAAAACAAGGTAATTCGTTAATAGTATATTATGAAACAAGTTCATAATGCTATAGTTTATGGATCGAGTCAATGTTTAGGGATCGAGAGAAGCGAGGTTTCTTATTTTGACGTGTGCAATAACTGTATAACATTATAAACGTGTTTCATATGTTAATTTTTCGTACGACAGCACTATAAAACAATTAATAAAGAAATAACACCAGATTTGTAATGATATCATGGTCTATGAAGAAAGACGTTGCTATGACAACAGTGATGTATTAAATATTATAGCATGACAAATCGTTTCATAATGTTAATTTATGACACAAGTTATGCCGTCATAATAGAAGTCATGACGTTTTAGTTGTCATGGTAACATTTTACGGCTCTTGTACAATAATTTGGCATATTATGCATGATTTTCACTAACGATTTAGACTGTTTATAATGCTGAAATACAAAAAATGTATATTACTTTAAGAACGGCAAGCCTTTTTGGGGCGATTCTTCTCTTCTCGAAGGGTTATGGTTCAGAGAGTTCTGATTTCTAAGACTTGCAGCATTTGAGTGTGACGTAAGCGGGTGATAGCAAAAGGGGGAGAATCGCCGCTCAAGGACGAGCATGAGGGATGCCGCCACGACGCCAACGAGTAGGACGGCGAAGATGGGGGTTGCCTCGTCCAGACCAACTCTCCTCCAAGCCTGTTCCTCGGCCAGCTGCGGTGCCCATTCGCTCTGACGTAGTCTGTGCACGATACCGCTGTCCCTCATCTCATGAAGTCTGCAACAAACAATGCTTCAAAGTTATGCATGTCGCTGCCTTACAAAATGATTAGAGCTATTCATTTTTATTACAGTAGTGAATTGTGTGTTGGAAACGGAATACTTTAATGATATTTAAAATTGTTAGAAATGAAGAGTGGACGGTAGCTTAATTATTTAGAATACGTGGTACAGTCATTAAGTTCTGACACTGACGCCTGAAGGGTAGGCACCCACAAGAATCTGGATGTCTCAGAAGATGCCGCGTGATACGGCGTACTCTTAAACAGATCGACATCCTCCCTCAATATAGTCGCCGTTGGCCGCTATGCACGTCTGCCAACGTTGGTGTAGCTGCTGGAAGCACCGCTGAAAGATGTTGGCAGGAAGATGCCGTACGGCTTCTCTTGTGGCAGTCATGACCTTTTCGGCCGCATAAAAATTACGGCCACGTAGGATTGATTTCATGAGGGGAAAGAGAAAAAAAAATCGCATGGTGCGAGATCAGGTGAATACGGAGGGTGTGGCAAAACAGCGACCTGTTGCCTTGCAAGTTCCTCTTGGACAAGGATGGAGCGATGTGCAGGGGCGTTGTCGTGTAGCAACAGCCAATTCTTCCTATGCCAAAGCTCAGGACGCTTACGACGAAATGAATTGCGTAAACGGCCAAGAATCTCTTTGTAGAGGATCTTGTCTACAGTTGCACCTTGTGGGATGAAATCTATGTGAACAATTCCATTTGAATAAATAAAACTGTTAAAGCATCACCTTGCCTTTTGACCTGTCTTGTTGCGGATTTTTCTGTCGTGGAAATAATGGCGTTTTCCAGGTGGCGGATTGTCGCTTCAGTTGCGGATCGTAAAGGAAACAACATGTTTCGTCTCCAGTTATGATCGGTTATAGCAGTTTCGCCTAATTTCTGACAGAACGTGACGTTTGCCCGTTGCTCAAACTGCAACATACTCGAGTTCCGACGCGCGCATTCAAATCACTGTCACAACAAAGACCGTAGTTCTGCTTACACTATATGCACGTAACTGTATGATGCTGGGACGAGAGATTAACTGACAAGGTACCATATCACGGCGCCACCTATCCGTTCTAGTGCCACCACACCGCCACTATGCCCTCAGTCTTAGAACTTAATGATTGTACCATGTATTTATAAATTATCTTCATTAGATTCCTTGCTATAATTAATTTATTAACTGTAATAAAACAGGGGATAGCGTGCGGAACTTCTGTTTTGATGGGCAAAAGCCGATTAGCCTACATTGCATTTTTTAATTCCTTTAAAATTTGATTTTTAATTTTTTACTTACAGTAATTAGGTTACGTATTATCTTATTTTCCTTTTCTTTTTCCGTTTTTCCGATTTCTTAAGCTGCTTGTCCAAGGTGGGACCCATGTTCGAGACGAGACTCGAACCCCAAACCTTCGGACATGCCGTGCCTTTACCGCTTGCGTCACTCAGGTCGGCAATTGAATGATATGCAACCCATGTGGCATACAGCGAATGACTTCGATGAAAGGTTGGAAGGGCGAGTTTTTAACCTCACTGCAGAGCGGATAGTACAGATTGTTACTGTCTATTTGCGTTGTTTATGATGTTATGACCGCATCATCTGATCTGTCTTCATGGCATATTATTACACGGAAATCCGGAGTGAAATCTGATATTTCAGATTTTTTATTTTGTGAATGAAACAAAATAAAACACTAGAAGATTCGGAAGAAGGAAATTCATGTATGAACGATAGTAGGCCTAATCAATTTACAAAAATCCTGAATATGGGAGTGGGGGAGGGAAACTCCTAGCTAGCTAATTTTTATATATTATTTTAATGTACCGAAGTACGTATGATATTTCCATGCAGATATTCTGCGTCATCATACGATGAAAGAGTAATGGAACGGAGAAAAATTCTCTCTGGCGCCGGGATTTGAACCCGGGTTTTCAGCTCTACGTGCTGACGCTTTATCCATTAAGCCACACCGGATTCCACCCCGGCGTCGGAAGAATCGTCTCAGTTTTAAGTTCCAACTCTTGGGTTCCCTCTAGTGGCTGCCCTCTGCACTACGTCATAGATATCTATGAACCTAGGACCGAAGTCCACACGTGTTGAGGTGATATGCGTAAATCACTTCGTGATTTAAGACGGCGTTTATTCCGTCGGATCCCGGCCAACTAGTCACTCATTACGAGTGCACCTCAACACATGTGTGGACTTCAGTCCTAGGTTCATTGATATCTATGACGTAGTGCAGAGGGCGGCCACTAGAGGGAACCCAGAGTTGGAACTTAAAACTGAGCCGATTCTTCCGACGCCGGGGTGGAATCCGGTGTGGCTTAGTGGATAAAGCGTCAGCACGTAGAGCTGAAAACCCGGGTTCAAATCCGGGCGCCGGAGAGAATTTTTCTCCGTTCCATTACTCTTTCATCGTAGCTAATTTTTGCCTGGAAACATTTACCATTTTATATTGAGTTCAGATAGCTTAGTCGGCGTAAAATGCTTAGACCTACCCGTTTTTTCGATTTAAGTGGTATAATTTCTAATTTAATGATCAGCCTGGTACGTTTTTTTTTAATTTCAAAAGTCTGCATTTTCTTTCATGGAACATAAAAAAAAATTTTTTTTTGACTAAAGGTTTTTATTTTTTTGGTCCTGCAGAATATATCTGTTATGGTGACAATTAATATTAAAGGAGAAAAATTCGCTCCGGCACCGGGGATCGAACCCGGGTCCTTGATTCTACTTACCAAGCGCCCTCACCATTGAGCTACGCCGAAGTCCAATCCACAGCACCGGATCGAACTTCTCTCCTCCTAATATTAAAATATTAAAAAATATTTTGTTTCATTACTAAAAAAATAATACAATAATGAATAATAATAATCCGTGGCGCTACAGCCCACGTAGGGCTAAGACCGACCAGCCGGCTGCTGGCCTCACGGCTACATGCCGGAGCAGAGGTGGACGATCATCCAACCAGAATGGAGGTATCGTGTGGTTAGCACGATGAGCCCCCCAGCCGTTACAGCTGGTTTGCGTAACAGGATTTCGCTACCTATCGTAGCTCACCAAGTGCATCACGATGATGGGTGGGCACCGGTCCCATACACTGGCCGAAATTTCATGAGAAAAAATTTCTTCTCCCATGAGGACTCGAACCAGCGCGCATTCCGTAACGCGAGTCCTAGGCGTGATGCCTTAGACCACGACGCCACGGCGCGGGACCCAATAATGAATAGAAGGGGAAAAAATTAATACGGATGAAGTGTACGCCTCTATAGTTAATAACAATAAGAATATTAGCCTATATTGTTTTTCTTTTCCGGTCAGAGTTTGTCTGCACTGTAATTCACTGCTTTACCTGAGGAGATATCCACTCCACTCCTCTCTCTACGAATGTGATGTGCGGGTTGCATTTCTATTACGTCAACGTTTCGTAGCGTTTGACAACCACTGATCTTAATCTATTGAGGTGGTGAATTAAAATTTACTAGCCCAGCATGGTTCGAAAAGGATTTATAGTCCCGTCGCTCTAATTTCCGGCAGCCAATCGCATTGCAGGTCGGCTACATTTAAACGTGTGCGTCTTGTGATTCGCTTATGAAGACGTTATTCATTTCTTAAGGCTCGATAAATACTTAATATAATCGCCCGCCATTTTGGCTCTTTCGTTGGCGTTCGCAGAAAGCACACGAAGACGTTATTTGCCGCTCAATTATTTGCTGAATTACAGTCAGCGTATTCCGAATCTCACCGGTCCGGTGGCAACAATGACGTAACGTTGCAGCGAAAATAAGGAACAAAACTGCTGGAAGGATCGATGCTGTCATGGCAACTGTACAAGTTGTTGTCTGTGCTACGCTAGCAAAATTTTGCGAAATTTTCGTACTCCCATCTCGTCCAAAGAAAAGATAGCATAAACAATTTATTTCTTGAAGCAGTAGTAATAACTGGTCCGTTGACATGTTCGCTCATAAGCCATTAACATATTGTTTTTACGTTGTGCTCATTACAAACAATACAGCAGAACACACCGCCATGACACAACAGTGCACGATATCATTCGTCTGCTAATTCCCGCCTTATACAAGAACCAATCAGATTCACTGATGGAGACTGCCACCACCTCTGCAAGTTGATGGCAGCGGTGCGACACCGGTGGAGCATCAATGACGCCATCGGTGGAATTCGGAACACCGTGATGCCATCGGATTGCTCACCGGTGAGATTCGGAATACGCTCAGTGCGTTTGATTTATTATCATAGGAGCTACGACATGATAACGTTTAACTGTGCGGCAAATAGATTCCTCGTCTGGTAGCTCGGCAACGAAAGAACAAAAATGGCGAACGATACTACCTACCTAGACTTTATAGAGCCTTCACTTCCTAAGATGTAAGCAAAGAGGAGGAGACACGCCGGGAATAACAGCGTCGCGACTATAGTTGACCGTATAGGGCAGCAAGGTTGGCTACGCCACTCACTTGTGTGTCAGCAGGCTTCTGTACGGACTGTTTTTCTGTAAACCTAGGGACAGGCTGGCTTTGAAAGAGGCGTGGGGCAGGGCCGCCAGACTGCAGTTGATGTCGTTGGCCAGGGCGAGGGCGGTGTCCCTCGGCAGCAAGAAGGCGTACTTGACGCTGCACACACGACGCAGCCCTTCAAGGGCGGTCACGGGGGTTTCAGGTGTCCCGCGGTCCTGCGAAATCTTGTAAGCTTTGCTTAATATCGAAGAAGAGTCCTGAAACAAATACATCAATGCTATTTACATTGTTAGGCCTATGTGTTTTTAATATTGTTGGATTTTAACATAATACAGGGACATCATTTTATTTTTACTTCAATTTTTATTGTACCTGAGTTTTTGAATGCACTTCACTTCCACCCCTTCTACTAATGAAGTTCAACCGTCCTCTACAGATCCAAGACCGCATATAGTAGCCTTACGGTCATAGTAAACAGTACTTTCCAAAAATATGTTCGCGTTTTCCAGTGACGAAAGAGCTTTCAATATTGTATCATTTTCTCACAGGAAATGTCGTCCATTTGCCTACGTCGTATACCGGTTTCCCCCACCAGTTTTATTCGACAGCTAGTGGTTGGGCTGTCTTAGCTCTCTTCTGAAAACATTAATTTCTTTTAGGAATTGGACGTCTACGTAATATCACACAACTGTTTAAAATAACTTAAATAAAAGGACCTCGTTAAGTAATTAACTGTCACGTAATTACCTCCATTTCTACGACTCTACGACATAACCACTTGGACGGACAGTAGATAGTATGTCTGAGTAATTTTATCTTTTCGGATCGGGCAGAAGTGAAGATTGAATTTACAGTGCGTAAGGTACTCTTTTATAGAGTAGGTACAGAATTATTTCAACATGAGTTACTAGCACGAAGAACGAAACTGGTAATTGTGATTAGGTACAATAGTCTATAGTGCGATAATATGCACATTAGAACTGAAGCCTGTATCGAAATGAACGGCCACCATTTTAAAAAATGTGTTTAAATATCCATATTATGATTATTTTTCAATTTAACTTCTATATTGTACGCTAATGTGCTGTAGGCAGTATAATATACACTGCATAATGAATACGTCCACATGGAGAGCTCAGTTCGTGAGTAAAAACACCCATTGTTAATACTGTACTGTATTTTGATTAAACAAAAACCTAATGAAAATTATCAAACTCAAAAGCGCGATATTTCCTAGTTTACGTAAATGGATGAACTACTTTTCTTCCCTCCTATACCTAGTAAAGTGATTTGTTTGTATATTACGTCAGTAGCATCGAACTCCAGTCGTGGAAGGGGTAGCAAACGGCGTTGAGTCAGAGGTATAGGCAAGTTAATATTAAAAATGTTAGTAAAAATAAAATGATGTCCCTGTATAAGTCTTAATGATTTAAAAAAGAAACACACTTACTTTTTATGACTAATGAATATAAGTATGTCTACTAAGAAATATATAGCTTACAAGATACAGGGTGGAAGTGCAATAACCACGCGAATTTCTCATGTTTTGTATAACAAAAAAGTCTAATACCTTATTGGTGGTAAGTATACAGGGTGTATCTAAATTGGTGTCAAATATTTCGGGGACATGTTCCTAACATCAAAGCAATTAAAAAAGTTAATTAGAACATGGGTCTGAAAACCATTCGTTAGGGAGTTATTAAAGGATTTGTCCCTTCATTGACCGCTGATTGTTTGATGGTTTTTTTGCTTGTTTGTATTTGTAGAGGAAAGAAATCAGAAGAAAATGTATTCTGTGAGTGAACAGAACGAAATGATTTGCATCATTTAATTGATGATGTGCTTCTGGACGTCATCCAACGAATGTGTTTTAACACGATGCTGCTCCAGCTCATTTCAGTCTGATAGTTCGTAATTTGTTAATGATCGATTTCCCCAAAGAT